>NW_022900915.1:25508916-25552929 GCF_012274545.1 Fukomys damarensis | reverse complement strand
TTCAACATTATAGTAAGTTATGGAAATATTTTGTAAAACTCTAGTGTACATAATTATCTAAGCAAATATATTTCTTAAACAAGTTAGCATAAACACATTTACATTTAAATTTAATTAAGATGGAAATGTCTTACTTTCATATTAAACAAGAGGAATATATATATACACACACACACACACACACACACATATATATATATATAAAATTTTACTGACTTATTGCTTTTATTAGATAGATAAATTAAACTTCTACCACTCAAGAGATTGTGCATTTGTCTTAAAATTCACTGATTTTACACATTTGTAATATTTAAAGACATTGGGATGTCCAGAGGTATCAAGTATTTGACTGTGTGATTCCCGAATCTATGACTGTGAACATATTCTCTAGAGATATACACTATTTTTCACATTGAAGATGTTTGTCTGAATGAAATATAATTGAAATTATTAAGCCTTAGTGATGGATCAGCTTCTCATGTAATTTCCTTACCTGACATACTTGTGTATTTTCAGGGCAGGTAATTATTTCCACTATTAATTTTTATTATATATTGCCATATAATTTAACAGTATAAGTAAAAGTTTTATATGAGCTTGCTTGTCTTGCTGCTTAAATGTTTACATACGTTGCTAAAATTGAGGTTGTGCTGCCTTTCAAATGTAAATATGAACCAGTGTATCTTGCTATTTCGGCATTTAACACAAAGTTCCAGATATTCACAATCAACTTTGAAGTTATGTGAAAAAAAACAGTCAGAAATACTACTCAAGTTATAATTCAATTTGAATCACTGTTGAATGGAGGTTTTGTTGGCAAAGAAATTGCTCAAGACCTTGACCTTCTACCTAAAAAAATCATCTCCATGCTTTTTTGTTATTTTTCACTTTTGGTGGAAACATTTTATGCTTATTTTGTCAAGGATGAGTTAAGGAAACACCATTTACAATTTTATGTATTTTAGCAAAAAGTGACCTAATAGAGTTAAGTAAGAGTGCACAGACAAATTCAAAGGTCACCTGAGCAAGGTTTACTAGGATCATGGAGAGACACTCAGAAGCCCCATATGCAAACCATCAAGAGAAGCATTCATTTTTTGGCTTTGATAGGGAAAAGTGCCAGGAACCTCCATTAGATTAATTTAGTTCAAAATTACAAGAAAGTATTTATGATAAAGTATATTGCCCCTATATCTAGAGCTGAATTTCATGATATGGATGGAGTTCTTTTCCGGATGCTAGAAGAGTATGGAAGAAATAATTTCATATATCAAATACTTTAACTGATGAAAGAGACCCAAGATTATCAGTAATCTGGCATCTGCCTTATCTAGTGGCTTTTATTCTTGTGGAATGTATCTAATTGTTGAAATCTACTTGCATTCGGAGCTCTAACTCTGGGTAACTCTTGAGAATATTGATTTCCCAGCTCAGAAGTACAGAAAAGTACAATAGAAAGGGACAGGAATAGATGTAAATGGCATTGACCATATTGTACCAAAATGCTGGAACTGTATTTTAAAAATGGAAGATTTTAGAAAGGTCATTCCACTTAAATGTTAGAGATCATCTACTCTCCAATTTGTATGTTGTACTTAAGTCCCATTTAAAGAAAAAGAAAAGGCAAGGACGAAGTGGAGTCTTCTTTGCTTCCTCACTGTACCAAGGCTGAGTCACATCAAATCAGAACTTTCAAGCAGAAAGGCCTCAATGCTGTGCTTTCAATATTCCAGGCAATATTCAAGATACTTTGTGGTGATGGAAAAACCATGTGTACTCATGATTTATCTGATTCTGTAGGTTTATAGTTGTTAAATATGGTGAACATGTACATAATTTATCAGTACATCATTTCTTTAAAAATGCCTAGTGATGGTACCAGCTCAAACATGGTGGAATAAGACTGGTGTACAGCTCAGAGGCAAAGCACCTGCCCAGAATGTGAGGCCCTAGATTCTATACTCAGCACCACAACAAAACAAAACAAAACAAAGTATTGTCATAATAGTGATCTCTGCTAAGACATAATATATCTGGAAATATCTGACCAAAGATAATTTATTTAATAATGCTGATCAGTGAATGACTCTGGTAACCTCTGCCCGTCCAACACATGTTCTAGAAAAAAGAATAACTGAACACTTTCCAATCAAGATTGTTCTCCTGCCATGAGACCGAAGTATAGACCGTATTTATTTAGCACATGGCACTGCATTTCATTGTCTTCCAAGAGTCTCATAGTAATGTGCCCTGATGTAAAGCACCCTGCAGGTGCTATGCCTGAAAAATAGCAGGAGAAGAAAAGGAACAAGGAAATGCTCTTCGGTTCTGTTTTATTTTCACACAAAAGTGCCACCCCCCACCAAAAAAAAAAAAAAAAAAAAACAGTCTCCACTGCCTGATTTCTCAAGCACACTTTTCAGCTCTCAATCAAACAAGCAGGAATTTAGAGGCCATTCAGGGCTCCCGATTCTTTGGTAGATGCACACTTGTCCTCTGCTGGAGGAGCTGTGCACATTGTCCGCAATGCACAACTAGATGTATAATGGCTTTCTCGCAACCTTGGATTGTTCTCTGGGCCCTAGCCACCTACACTGACAAATAAGGGGACAGAATTGAAGAAGCTTTTTAGCTTTTATAGCTTATTGATTTTTATATTTTCTGATGTATTAGAGCAATTTTTCAAACGCATCCTCCTTATCTTGATATCTTGAGTGTGGAGAGAGGATTTTACTTTTGTTAGCTTTGTTTTGGCTTTAAAAAGTAAGGGTGTGTGTGTGGGGGGGGGCACGCACATATTTTTCCTCAGTGTAATCTCAGAGTGATAAATGCGTTGATATAAAAAAATCAATTCTCAGAGTAAAATTCAAATACTTATATAAAAAGCAGGCAACGAGGAATACCCGTGTTCCAACCTGGTATGAAGGATGATTTTGAAAAGTACAGCTTCTGCACTGTAGTTTAATTCATAAATGTTTGATACTTTTCAGATAGAAAAGTTATACCGTAGTGGACAGCATAGAATAGGGTAAATCCTTTTTGCTATCCTGGTCATTCATGATAGCATTGTGGAAAGAAATGTTGCAGAAAGGTCTTTTCCAACGGGAGTAGTTTTTGTCTTAGAACTCAGACATTGAGACAATGTGTGAAATATTTCCTGGTAGACACTCATGTTTTCCATTTTGAAGTAATAGCTACAAAACAGAATTATCCTTTGATAACCTACTTTTACTGTTTCATATGTCGCAATAGTGTACCTATATTTTAAAAAGGGTATACTGTTTGTAAACTCAGGTATTTCAGCTGAATATTTATAACTTTGGAACATTTTAAAATCAGACGGAACAGCCCCACCTCCTTTGTTTTAGGAAAAAAATCATGCTATGTCATTGTCTTTAAAATGTGTATGGGTGTATCTACAGAGGATATAAAGAATATAAAACTTCATCCTCTGTGACATGTTTTCAAAGCATTTCTCTTAATCCCAATGTGACTCTTGCTGTCCTCCAGTCTTCAATATTAATGGTCTATTTTATGTCTGTTCCTTAGCTTCTGAAGTTATTGAAGAGTTGTCTATTTTAATCTGCTCATTTAGATCTCTGGCAGCATACAATATGCAATACAGAATAAGCCCCTTTGGTTCACTTCAGTAAGCGAAGGTAGGGGTCGTACATATTTGTTGGATAACTGTCACTGGAGTCTCAGTGGTCGGTGTGAATGTTCTAAGGAAAGAATGGGCACCCTAGGCTGCTTATACAATGGAGGACATCTCCAGATGGTCTTTTCCTATCCCACATCTCCTTTTCATCTTTGAAAAACAACTGCAAAGCCCTGCCATGAATTCTGCTTTACAAGCAGAGAACAAAGATGATCTGACAGCCCATTCAGTGAGCAACTCATAACAGATCTCTGGAGTTGAGCCCAGTCTTTGGGATTCTTATGAAAATGCTGAGCAGTGATAAAATTCCATTCACCTGAGTCTGATTCTTTTGGCTTCAGTTTTATGAATAGTAAGTTTGTTGGAACAGATAAGTGGAGGAAAAGAACATTCGGATTTGGAAGGAGCAGACTTTCTAATACACTGATTGAGAGTAATACAGCGTTGAGTAAACATTGACCTGGAGTGCTACTCCAATCACTGCCTGGATGGATTACCTGCCAAACCCACATGAGTTGTGTAAACTAAGGCTTTGAAAGTATGCTTTAGCTTGCACTTTCTCAGACAGAATCTGTAAATTGTCGCCATTTCTTTTATGGCATGCATGTCTATCTTTTAATGTTCACATGTTCCTTTCTTCAGCAAGTGTTCTGCTGTGTTAATAAGGACTCATAGGTTTGGTGCAAGCCAGAGAATCCTTGGAGTGAAGTGTGTGTTCCAGGTGACATATTAAGCAATCAGATCTGTATTGCAACAAAAGTATCACACATAACCTGTGACATCCTGGGAAAACTGAGGCAGATGGTCAATCTCATTGATTAACTTTTTTATTTTATCTATTAGGAAAGCTTTAGGATTTTAGCAATATTTTGCTTGAATTAATCATTTAGATGAAATTATATGTGAGGGGTTACCTGTTAAAGTGAACTGAAGCAAGAAGAGCTGGAAATCAAACCAGTAGCTATTGGGCTGAGTCTGATCTTCTTTTAATGAGAATTAGAGAGAAAAGTGCCATTAATCATGCTAAAGTTACAGCTGTGAGAGTTAAATGAGATAAAATGTTTTATAAGCAGCCCATCCTTAAAAGGTATTTTATAGTCTCACAATTCTTAATTAATTTAAGGATTATCAACTTCCTAAAGTTGACTAAAAATGCACAAAAATAAACTATCAGGAGAGAAGGAAATTGTCAATTGGTTAAACTATTTTTATATCTTCAAAATATGCCTTCATTGAATAATTCATAGTTGCCACATAAGAGGTGATTATTGTTCATGAAGCATCAACACATAATTAATTCTTAATGTGTGAAAATATTGCATGGCTAAGAAGTTTCTAAATTCCCATTGGAATTTAGGAGGAGAAGGGGAAGTCACCATAAAATAAATATTTGGACCGGCAATTTAGTAAGGAAGAATTTAATTTGTATTTGTGTTCTGTGGAGACTTAATAACTGCCCAGGAAATAACTGCCCAGGACTGTGCCTCTTGTTTGTAATCAATATTATTCAAAAAGTCACATGGATACCATGTTGTGTGGATGAAGTATTCTAGTATATCCTCACAGATCTTACCACACTTGACCGAACTGTGTTTACCAGACAGTGACCTAGGTTTCATCAGATCGGGTACTGTATCACTGTTCCCAAATGTTATAATATAAATCCCATATAAAGTTTAATTTTGAACATCTGTTTCTTTTTAGAATACATTGTAAATGCATACGGAGTCTTTAAAATGAAGGTAAAATGTTTAAACGTTCAACAAGTTTTCCTCTAGTACTGAAATTAACTTTTGTTCTAAGCAGAGAGTAAAAGACAAACGAAAAGCGAAGCATGAGCTCATGCATGTTTGTTTATGTGCAGACCAGGGAGAAAGGGAGAAAAGACAGAGGCAATTCTGCAATCTAGGTGTTACATTATAGAAACACAATGGTCCGTCCTTATTTATATCCAGCATTCATCCTCATGCAGAGAGACAGACTGGAACCATGTGAAGACAGAAATACATGTGCCAATACTGATTGTGTTTAAGGCAGTAGAAGAAATCAACAAAATACAGTCACAGGACGGGCTGGGGATGAGTTGGATAAACTTGCGGAAAACAGTCAGTAAATGTGTCTCTGAGGGAAATTTTGCTTAACCTTAGAAGATAAAAGTAAGCCTGCTTTGTGAAGAGCAATGCGAAAGTCTTAGCACATTAGATACTTTAGTGTTCCAAGAAGGCTGGGCGGTGGTGATCGGATAGTTGGAGTCAGGAAACAAGCAGAGATATAGCAGAAGAAAGTAGAGAGATTAACAGGAATCCATTCTCAAAGCCTACTGTTTCACATCAGTAGTTTGCAGCCAAGTCCATGCTACTTGGGAAGCATTTGGAAATTCATGGCTATCACAGTGTCTGCGGTTAAGAGGCAGCTGGCATTTCAGGTCCTGGGACAGTGACTCTAACCTACGGTGAAGGGTCCAACCCCAACAAGGCAGAATGTTCTAATGAAAATGGCAATAGAAACAATACCACCCCTGTTCCTTTAAAAAATACACGAGTGTTTCTGTTTGTTTTGGTGGGATTTTTGGTATCGAATCAACCTCAGGACCTTGTGCTTTCAAGGCAGGCAGACGCACCAATGAGCAATATCCGCCGCACTTTATGAATGTTTTAATTCAGTATAAGGAACTTTAGACTTTGGCCTAAAGATGTTGAAAATAAAAAGTTACACAGGGAAATGAAACAACCTGATTTAATGTTCAAACTTCCTTGTAGTGATATGGATGGAGGGAAATGTTTATATTCATAAAGTAACACTGTTTCTTCAAAACAAATGGAACTGCCATTCTTTGCTGTCTCTCATTTCAAATGTATGTATTAACGAAAAAAAGAAAGAAAAATTTAAATTGTGGTGCTTTGTTTTACTTCTTAGTTCTATGTTTTCTGGAATTTATTCATCCACATGGCCCTCAACGCAGATCAAATATTGAATTAGATAACTTCAATTTCTGCCTCTTCACAAAATAAAAAGTGCTAGTAATTCTGTGCAAATCTCAGAGGCTAAATTATAGTTTTTATTAGCCTATTAAGAGCCAACATTAACACTAAATTTTTAATCAAAGTATACATTACAGATTAACCCCATGACTAATTAACATTCCTGGTGGAGAGTGGGTTCAAATGAGGCACATGCAGCTCAGGCAGGAACAGGAACTCTCATCAAAATAGAGTATTTCCGCCTACCCTGGAGGGTTCCCATTACCTGATTTCTATATTCAGACTCTGTTTACTAAGTGTTAGGCTGTGGCTAATGTCCCTCACTCATATCTTCTGTCTTCTGGCACCACACCTGTGTCAGTCTTACAGCAGACTCTGTTCATTGCTAGAACCAAAGAACGAGGCACATAAAACACAGCACATTCCCATTTCCTTAGCATATTTCCTGCCTTTTTAAGGAATTTCTCATCAGTAATTACAAAGTTCCCCACCTACCAGTGAAGCACATGAACTGCATCATTTACTAAAGTAGGTGGTTGTTGTAAGACGGAAAGAAATATACCGTCATAAAATCAAACATTTTTATTACAAGAAGAGGCTGAAAAATCAGTCTTATATGTTGCAAACCTAAATATATAAAAAGATAGTTGAGTACCAGTCACGCGGATCCCATATTCTCCCTCAGGACAATTAGGATGGAACAGCAAACAGGGCTACCATGTGTGGTAGGAAAAAGAACATAGGCCCTTAGAATCTGCTGACTTTTTTCTTCAACATAAGCTAGAAATCCAGAATAGTTTTAGGACAATGAACCAGTTTGGATTAAAGGAAATAAAAAAATATATAGTTTGCACATTTAAATTCTGCAAAGATCCTAGTTGAGTCAGTCATTAAGCACATTAATCCAGGAATTGGAATGAAAAAATTAAGGAGAAAATCAAAAGTGGAGGCAAAGATACCTTAACTTTTAATTTATTATTATTTCCTGTGAATACATCTTCAGTCAGCCACAGATGAACATCACTGAGAGAAGCAGAAATACTTTTGATCAACACAGAAATATGAAAAAATTCATCTTTACTTTCAGACTTTTTTCATGAGTGCTTATAGTAAATTATATAAAAATACTTTTTCATCGGATGTTAAAAAAAATAGAATCATATTTATAGGCCAAGGATCAAGCAAATACAAAATAATGTTGACTTCATATCACTATCTCCAAGGATCTTTAAAATATTGGCATTATTGTATACTTACCTAAACTGGATAACATGTAAGACAGTTATGAAATCAGTTAGTAATAAAGTACCAGTTGCATAAAGATCATTTTTAAAGATAAATTGAGAGCTATGATACCTCAATAATTATACTAAGTAAATAACATTGCCTTATATTTGTTACATGAATGAAAGGAAATAAATTCCTGTTTATTTTTGTTTCAAGTCTAAATTGTATATTATATATATATATATAAATTGTATAGTATATATATTATATATATATACATTGTATAAGTATACACACACACACACACACACACACATATATCCATTGTTATTTTGACAGTTTGCATTTTTTCTTAAAGACTTCATGAGGTGGTAAGGATAGGATGATACAAACATCATGCAATATTCATGGTGAAGCGGGAAGTTCATGTGTATAGAGAAATGCTTTGATCAAAGACTGTAAATGGAAGAAATCAACTTATTTTAAAAAATGCACATATATGTGTACATACATAAAATTATTACAGATGAATTTATAGAAGTTGCAAAAATAGGAAATAGTTGAACAACTGATCTATGTGTATAATGTTCCTTATACTGTTTTTAAAATTTTATATTAAAGCTTGGAGACTAGGTAATAAAGTACATTCACAAGTGATGTGAATTACATCACAAGATTAACTTGTTTCAATCTCAAGTCTCGTATTGTATCAATCTCAGTGCTTTGCAATTGTTCAATTTATGTTGCTCATTGATTGAACTATTTTAAGTATACAGAAAACTCATTATAGTTGTATTTCTAGAAGCAGATTTTAATCTGCATAAGTGTGAAACTTGTTTATTTGTACCTTTAATCATACTAGAATTTAAAAGCAATAATCATAAATTATTTATTATTTTATACATTTGTTAATTTACTCTTATTTTGTGGTGATTGAGGTCAAATCCATGGTCCTATGTACACTAGGCAAGCTTTTTTGTTTTTGTTTTTGTTTTTTTTTTTTTGGTACCAGGGATCGAACTTGAGACCTTATGCTTGCAAGGCAGGTAGACAAGCTTTTTGATTGAATATAACTGACAACTAAGCTACATATCTAATCCTATAAAATTTATTTTTAAAGATTTCCTAAAGAAACTCTACACTGCAAGAAATAAAATGTGATCTAAACTACACCCCAAACAATAAAATGTTATATAAACTTTTGTACTGAAGTTTTAACAGTTAGACCCTAATCCAACTATGAGTGCCAAAACCTTCCTCTTACCTTCAACTCCCACCAAGATTCCTCAAATTATAATTCATTTTTATTAGAAGAATGAATTAAATTGTCTTCTATATGCTATTTTGACTATGTTGTAACTCTGGTTGCTGAATTAAAACTATTATTTTTAAATACAAAGGATGAAATAATGATAAGAATAAATAATCTAATAGGGTTAACCTGGAGAAGAATGATGAAAGCATAAAGAAAAATAAATCAATAGATTTGGCACAAGTACGTAAGTCTTAAATTATTTTTAAAAATATGAATGGTAAATGATTTCTCTGGTTATGTCTGTTGTGAAAAAGGAAGATGGTGTTTTTATTGACAAACTTAATGTTTTTGTCCTGAGCAGGTAAGAGGAAGATAAATTCCCTGAAATTAAATAGGGATGAAGGAAGCCGTGAAAGACTGTTCTTATGCTACAGGATCAAGAACTCAGTTATGAATAAGACCTGCTCAGGATAACTGTTGGACACCTAAGTGTAAGGTTACATCCCATAGAAATGTATATTCAGGGGAATAGAGTAGATTCAAACTCTAAATTTGAGAGGCTTCAAAGTAGATAGGTTTTTTTTTTTAGTTAAAACTTTTTTATTCTAATAAGTATTCTTCAAGCACTTTTTTGATTGAGTATAATTGATAAAATCATATATACTTAGACTGTACATAATGCTTTGAGATACTTATATATTATGAAATAATTACTACAATCAAGGAAATTAACATATCCATCACCTCACATAGTTTTAGTAATTCTTAATTTCCTCTGAATAGAAACATTTTATAATACCACAAATCAGAAAATGCTCTTATAGGCTTCTCATTCCTAGAGTCACTAAAATATCACCTCACCCAACTTAGAATGGCTATCATCACAAATGCAAAAAAAAAAAATGGTGGTGAGGGTGCAGAGGAAAAGGAACTCCTCTTTATTGCTGGTGAGAATGTAAATTAATACTGCCCCAAAATAAAGATAGAGCTATCATACCATCCAGCTATACCACGCTTTGGTATACAACCAAAAGAATTGTTTAAGCATTCCGCAGGAATGCCTGCAGCCAACTCACAGTAAGAATGATACAGAATTAGCTTAGGTGATCATAAACAGGTGAATGAATTAATAAATTATGGGATATATGCACAAAAGTTTGCAATGCATCTCTAAATAGAATTAAAGCATACCAACTGCAGAAAAATGTGTGAAAGTTTAGATAATTGTGTTATGTAAAATAAGCCAGACAGAATTGGGCATGGAAGTACTCCTGTGATTTTAGCACAGGGGAGGCAGGAGCATCACCATACATTCCAAGCCAGCCTGAACTGCCTAGCAAGACCCTGTCTCAAAATGACGAATAAACATACAAACAGGCAAACAAAAAAGGCGAACATAAAGATGAATATCGTATGTGTCGTGTAATATGTGGGATCTAAAAAAGATGACATGAAAATAGAAGAAAAACTATTAGAAAAGACAAGAGATGGGAAGGACAGTGGAAGGTAGATAGGGAGAGATTCGAGAAACAAAGAATAACTAAAAAAGATGACATGAAAATAGAAGAAAAACTAAAAGACAAGAGATGGGAAGGACAGTGGAAGGTAGATAGGGAGAGATTCGAGAAACAAAGAATATTAATGCATGAAACCAGTAGCAAAGTATGTTGGCGTGTAATTACGGGAGGTGAAAAGATGGCTAATGCACTCCATTAAGAGGGATTACAAGTTGGATCCCAGGTACCCAAAGAGAGAGAGAGAGAGAGAGAGAGAGAGAGAGAGAGAGAGAGAGGAGAAAAAACACCTTGGAAAACAGTGGACATGGCATTGATATTTTTTATTTTAAAAATGTATTAATGCATACATATATCAAAAGATGATTGAACATATTTTTTGGAAGGTAGAGAAGATTGAGATCCCCAGCATGGTGGTCTGCTTCTCCCTTCAGATTCGTTGCATTTTCCATCTCTTTTAAACTTGTGCTCCGTGATACCAGTGTACATGGACCACCACCCTTGGGGGCCTTCAATTAAATTTGCATGGAGAAGAAAAGGAAGTATACAAATCTTTGAAAAAGAAAGTTTACAGTAATACTTTTCTTACCTCTTCCTACCTTTCTATGGCTTTGGTTATAGCTGATTTCTTATGACACATCTCTTGTCATGTGGTCCCAATCAGTAGTGTGACCTCAGTCTGGTAGTAGAAAAATGAACTGTATAACTAGAGAAGAAAAAGGCATTTCTATAGCATTTGCAAATTTCTCTGGTATAAATATTACCACTAAAGCTAAACAGGAAAGATAAATAGACAAGCATATTATATAGTAATTATTTCACTTACATAGACATAAATTGCTATAATCTCAGACAGTATAAAATTATGGCAAAAATAATTATGACTAAGAGTTTAATATTTTTCTCTTTGATTTAATATAATATGATTGAAAGTTAATATAATTTAAAGTTTAATAATAGCCATATTTTGCCATCTGTTTGCAAAATCACTATAATTTTAACAGTCAGCTTTTGTTAGTCAGTGTAAGCTGGTTCCAGAAAACCAATGACCAGTTCCATAGCTCCCACATCTATAGATGCTGTGAGCACATTTCCCTGACCTTTCTTTTCACACCTGCAAGGGCTTTTTACTGTTGCTCATACCTATATGGTTCTTCATCCATTAGAGATTCCATAGCCCTACCAATGTAGTTGGTCTTTAAAATATCTCCAGTCAACCCCTGAGTGTGTCTGCCATGACCCTCACTAACCCAGAGGCAGTGTATAGACAAGTCAATGTATCCCACAGATTGTTGTGAAATTTCAGAAAAAGTTTTGCAGAGCTGAATAAGATTCATTGGAACATGTTAAAAATAGGTGGAAAGAAAGTAACAAAAAGCACAAAGCACTAAAAGTCAAGGAATAGTCAAGAATATTACTGATTTTGTAACGTGACTGTATTGTGTCTCAACAAAAAGAAAAGAAAAGAAAGCGGTGAAGAAAGAACTCAGATTGGGTTTCTTACTGAGGTGGGAGTGATGTACGTGATATGAATAACTTGGGTGGATGGTATTGGAAATGTAAAGAAAAGAAGAACTTTAGTAGCAAGACAGGAAAGTGAAGTGAAAAGATTTTCAATTTTAAATTTTTCAGATTGGAGAAATAATGTTTTTTAATGACACTGAGAATGAGGACAAATAAAATTTTTCAATGTAAGTTATGAAAAAGATAAAGCAGATAAACAAATTTCTCATATTAACAAATGCAAAAAATGGAAGATTGGACTTTGGTTAGAGAATGGAAAGTTTATACAGAATTAGTGGGAAAATGGAGCTACAGGAAATGGGGAGTATTAACGTGATTTTTTTTGTTGTTGCTCCAGTGAAGTAGAGATAGCATAGTCATCAAGTTAGAGAAGATGAAAGCAGTGTTGAAAGCTCTGGAGAGGTGAGACGTTATGAGTAAATGGCCCCAAAAGAAAGTTTGGGAGAGAGATATACAACATAGGCGCCAAGCACTTTTAAGACTCATTGGAATGTAAAAATTATTAATTTCAAGTGAATCTGATTAAAATGTTTATTTCTGTTCTCCAGCATTTTCAGCTTTGTAGTTCCAAGAACAGAGGGGCTTTAGATTAACATAGCTTTGAGTTTAGGCACCTAAGTGTTCTGAAGGCGGGGTCAGGTTTGGGTTTGAGAATGTATATAGAGCAGCACCTACAATGATTGTGGAACTGGAGACAATCACAGAAAGAGGATTTGAGAAGAGTGACCAGGATGGGAAATAATATAGAATCAATCCTTGGTAAGCATTGGTTATGTGACTGCATCCATGTTTAGCAAACTAGAACAAGTGAGTTCGAGAGGAAGAGTTCTGTGCAACATCCGCAAAATGAAGACGACCCACAAATTTCAGTTATCGATAAAGACGAATCCTAAGTCACGCCCTGGGAAAAAAGAAGGGAAGAGTCAAAGAAAATATTTCTGGAAGAGAGGATTTGAAGGAATAGAGAAGACAGAGCATATGAAAGACTCTATAACTACATATTGAAATAAACATATGTGATTAAAATAATTTAGAGACACTGATGGTGAAGATAGAATTAAAATGTTCAAGTAAGGGGATGGAAGTTCTCAGGGAAGCCAAGACTGAAACGGAGGAGCAGGAAGACACATGTGCTAACGGTTACCCTTCAAAGCTGAGCTAGGGAGGTGTTTATAAATAATTAAAATAGCCTCACTACAGAAATAAGGCAGGGATGGGGATTTAGCTCCCTGGCACCAACATGTCTTACATGCACAAGGTCCTGAGTTTGACCCCAGGCACTTAAAAAAAGAAAAGAAAAAAGAAATACAGCTCAAGAAGGAAATACGTGGCCTATGAATACCCATAGGTGGCATGGAATGGGAGAGATTATTACCTAAAAGGAAATGCAACAGGGAAAGCCATGTGCTCAACAGTCAAGTAACAAGTAGGTGAAGAATTAAGAAAAAAAAAAAAAAGACTTCACAGATTTGTTTGAAAATCTAAGGAAGTATGTTTTGGAAGAATACGAGTTCCAGAAGGCTCAGAGGAAGTATTTTACAAGTTGATAAAAACAGTTATAGAAAGGAACTCATAGAACTCTTAGAGGCCCTTGGAAGCTAGAGGCCACCAGAGCTTGGAGGCTCTGCTGTGTCTAGGATGCACAGGCCCCTCAACTGGGATCACAGTTGCAATGAAATGCCTTCTAAAGTCCCTGGGGCAGATGGACTTGGCACTGTGAGGCTAAAAATAGGCAAAATGGGGAATGGCGGCGGCAGTCTATTCTTGGCCATATTCTCCCAATTCTCTTTCTTGGAGGTTGCATCTGTGACTCTCCAATTTTGCCTTGGTCATATGGCTTACACCCCACCACCCACGCACTCACCCTCAGACACACGTTCACACTCATTGCAGGAAGAGTTGGCACACTCATCTTGCTCACCTCAGGAAGGTGGCATGACTTTCTGCGGCAAAAGAAATGTGGGCAGAAGGAGTATCTGCCACTTCTTAGTAAAAGTTTTGACTTCCCCTTGGCTTGCTAGGTCTCTTCACTTGATTGTAACACTGCAATTTCCCTGACATGATACTCAGCCCATTCTCCAACACAAGATTATTCTGAGCAGAGCCATAGCTGCCAAAATGGACTTACAACCCTAGAAAGACACTATTCTATGTTTTCTTATGTCTCTGAGATTTTGGAATTGTGTTAATTGCAGCATAACTGTCCATGTGTTTCAGCATTCTTGCCATTGACACTTAAAGTGTTCCCGTGGATAAAAGTGAAGTTTGGAAAAGATTGATCATATGGGAATTTGTGGAATTTCCATTAAAAATACCCATGGTATGTCCTATATCTTCCCACCAGAAACTTTTAAATTTTACTTTTAAAAATTCAAGTGATTAATTTAGTGATTTCATACTCACACACCTGTTTACACACATGTGTCTAGTGAACTCTGTTACAGTTCATTTCTGTGTAATGTTAGCAAAATGGTGATCATTTCAGCTGAAACTTTCTATCATGTCTTTTAACCTACAGGGGGATTTTTTGTGAAAATTATATGTACTAATAGAACTAATTGCAAAGGCATATTAGTCACTTGCCAAAAGTGTAGAGTACCCTCCTTGCAAACGTCTTAAGTTATTTACAGTGTATACTCTATGTAAGAAGACTTACACTTCGATAAAAGTCTGAAACAGAGCTAGCTCTACTCATGTTTAACAAGTACATTTTCCTTGTTCCCTCCAAGTTATTCCAATGCATTTACAAACATTAAATAATACATTATCTTATTGATATAGGTAGTTAACTCATATATTATTGTGAATTTGGTAATTGTTACAGATATGCTTGTGCTTCTTATTTTCTTTACTACTTTTTTTTTTGTACCAGGAATTAAATTTGGGAACTTGTGCTTGCAAAGCAGGTGGCAGGACCACTGAGCTAATCCTCGGCCCCGTGCTTCTTATTTTAATGGCTTTTACATAGCCTGAAGTTCAGTAAACTTGCTTTCCATCTTGCAGATGTATAGTTTTTCCCACTAACATCAAGGTAAAATTGTAGTTAATCTTACAGAAAATTTAGACAATGTTTTTCTTATCCTCTTTCATTTATTTTTTATTTAATTAACTATGAACTGTACTATCTTAAATCCTCAGAGTATTATTAAAATTAAAAATGAGATAAAATGTGGGATATACTTGCTGCTGTCTTCTGAATAAAGTGATTATCATTAACCGGTTTTTGAGATCTATTATAGGTATTTATCTTTAATTAATTCTGTTAATTAGTTTGACATCTATGGTTGGATAAAGCCTCTGAATGGTATTTTTTAATTATTTTGGCATATTACACTGATTTATAGAGTGTAATATTGCTTTTTTGTTAGTATTACTTCAGGAGGAAGAAAGAAATAATGTAAGGTTTTAAGAAATGAAACTCATATATAGCTTAATTTGTGCATTTGGAGAATATTTTCAGTATTCCACTCAGAGGACCACCTGATAATATCTGATGGTGCACAGGTTAACTCATGTTTTTTGCCATCTACATGGACAGAACAGTATAAGGCTCTGGGATACACTCTCTACTGACTTGTCAATCGTGGAAGCCACTTGGCTTTAATTATGGCATCAGTCCAGCCTTGAAAATACAAAATCATTCAGATTTCTAAAAAGGAGTAAGAATAATATCACTCCCAAGCCACAATTTCACACATCAGCACTCAAAATATCTTCAGTGTTTACAACCTATATAAAATTACATTTATCAGCACTCTTAATACTGATTCAGGGCATCTTTTGTCATTGTTGCTGCTGCTGCTGCTTATGTTTTGTCTTAATTACGGTCATTGGTATGATAGCACAATTAACATTTTATGATTCTTTTTGTTCAGTCAACTTAAGTGAAGCCAGACTGTGAGTCATTGGCAGTTACTCCTCCCATATTCCACTGAATTTTTCAAATTTTTCATGCAGTTTGAATAGCCATCTGTCCCAAGCTCCCATCTCCAAATTAAGTATTTCTCATATAATGAATGTGGAAAAGGTAAACTCCTTACTGAAATATTTTAAAGCACTTAGTACATGAAAATAAGAGCTTATTAATGGCACGCAAATTGCTGCAGAAAGTTAAATTGACTTCTCTAACATTTGAGTTAATCCATTTATTAATTGACTTTCTTCCCCCATTTATGGTTCATACATTCGTAATTTGGTTGGCTTTCTGATCTTTATCAAAGAACTGGAGTGTGAGCTTGAATACATGGACTTTTTATGTGGCAGAATCTGTCTCATTATCAGTCATCGATGCAGCTGCCTCCTGGTAGACAAAACAGTCCAGCAAGGTCATAACCCAACTCGGAGGCTGCAGTTAGGCTGCTTTTGTGTGTATCCAACTGTGAGGTCAAGGGAGGCCATTCATTCATGCTCAGTCAATGTCATGCTACTGCAGGATTACAGGGACCCTGTACCACTAGAGGGTGTCCATTAAGGGTACTGAGAAATTGCTCTCAAGGGTAATGAGTGAAGGGTGAATTCTTTATCACCTATGTTCCTGCACTTCATTAATCTCTGGTTTACTGTAGTTTAAATTTTAGTATCGTTTGTGGTGGAAACTCTACTATGTCTTTATGCAGCTATATTCATTTCTATGAAAAGAGCAAAAATAAAAATGAGGTCAATATTACAGATCAATGTTGGCGAACCTATGGCACAGGTGTTTCTGTGTTTTTCTTTTAAAATGAAAGATGTTAGTATATTTTTCTAAACCAACATCTCAGTATTAGGGTTTAATTGCAGTGTCGGCACTTTGTGATAAAGAAGTCAGTTTGGGGTTACTGTTTGGGCACTCAGTCTCTAAAAGGTTCACCATCACTGAAATGCTTAAGTAAAAATTCTGAGAAAGGAACTTGAGTTCTTCTTGAGATATGGTGCTGTAAGAGATTATTTAATAACTGATATTGAACATATATTGTTTTAAATAAATATATTCAGCAATATATTTTTCTAGAATTTTATAATCTAGTGAATAAATATATGTTTCAGTCATTATTTTCATTACTGGAATGAAATGGTTGAGCTGTAATATACCTAACAAACCTATTTTAGCACATGAAAAACCATTTCATTAAATGAAATTAAAATATTTAATTTTGACATTTTATACAAAGGGCAACACTAACTTTAGATGAACACGTTTCAATAATTCACAAATCAATAATTTTTACTGAAAGCATCAGTTAAACAGGTGTTTTTCACATTTCCATAATTCTCACCATGAAGCACTACACATCAATTATGAGTCCCTTGGCAATAGTCATCTTAGCCTTGGATTCATGTAACATTTTTTGAATTAATAACTATTTTATTGAAATGGATAAATTCACCTAAAATAGTAAAACTACTTTGCATAACAACCACTGAATAAGAAGTAAATATTGTATAGCTGTATGGTTTTTTGGTTATGATCACCATAGAATAGAAACTCAACCTCATATTACTAACTCTAGTTCAGTTTATTTCAGGTTAAAATGAAGGTAAATTTTTCAAAAACAATGTAGCTATTATTAAAGAATTTTGCAGCACATTCTGAAATTTTATTTTCAATTTTATTCCACCTTTTTATGTATATCATAAAATAGTTTGATATCAATAATATGTATTTAGACACATATTGACAAGTTCTATTCATTTTTCTAAAATTAATTTTAGAAGAATGAATAGTTCATAATTTATATCCCAAAAATCTCATCAAAGAAAAAATTTTTGAATGAACAAGGATGTGCTAAATTTTATGTTATAAAAAAAGAAATGAGAGAGTACCAAACTACACTTAAATTTGAGATTGAAGTTCTGGGGTGCTATTGCACAATAGTAGTAGCTACAAAGAATAATGTGCTGTACATTCCAAAAAACTGTACTAGAAGAATTTGAAATTTGTCATCATAAGAAATGATAACTATTTGAAGAGACTGATATGACTTATGATTTAAATATTGGACAATGTTCATTTGCTAAAAACATGTTACCAATTAATCTTCAAATTTTATGCAATAGTTAAAAATTGATTTTAGAAAATAATGATGCAGATTTACTTCATTTGTATACTTGTTTTCTCATCATGAGTGATGGATTTCTCCTGGTCCTCACTTTTTTTGGTTATTTTGACAAAATCTTTATTCCATAAAGGTATGTATCATTTCTTTGAGAAAAGAAATATTTCAAAATATTACTATGTTATTAAGATACAAGGGAAATACTTTAAAATCATGTTCAATCTATTCTTTTTCAGAAAAATTAGTTGGAGCTTTGTAGAAGTTTGAATTAGATATTTTGTTCACCACTGTCTAGCAATGACATTTGCAACTGTGTATTTTGGTGAAGCACTGAGTATTATATTAATGTTCTTGAGTTTATCTATTATCACAAAGAAAAGCATGGATTCTCTTACTTTCAAAACATGACTACTAAAAACAAGCTCATTTTGTTAGATGGCATAGTATGGCTTACTTCTGTAAATCCAGGAGCTTGGGTGGATGGGCCCTCAATTGTGAGAGCAACTTTGGCAAAATAGTTGGACTTCTTCAAAAACCAAACCAAGTAAAACAAAAGCAGAAACAAGAATTAACAGCAACTAAAACTAATAACAAAAATATACAATTTTAGCTTTTAAACTACATGCCATTGCAGTTATATTTGGAGTAGACGATGATGTTCTTTGTTCCCAGAGAAAATAAAAACTTGATGGTATAATATTTTATATATTTTATTATAATGTATGTTATATATATATAACATACATTATAATAAAATATAGGGACACATTTGTAACTAAAATGCAGTATAGAAGCTAAAAAAGTATTCAAATTACTGAGACTCCCTACTTAGTTCACAAAACTACAAGCTATTAACTGTCTCTTCCTTGTTCTGGAAGCCATTGATCTATTTAAACAGTTTAGCATTCCCAGAGAATTTTACTATCTAGAAAAAAATACCTATGTGCAAAGAGCACAGCCATGGGTATGAAACCGATTGTATACTAATAAAAGAGTCTTTGCAGTATTTTGCATCCTATTATAAATACATTGGAGCTACTTAAGGAGAGAAGATTTGAAAAGATGATTATAATATTGAAAATATTCTAACATCAGATCTGTGAATATCTCAAAACCAAATAAACAAACAAATCTTTTTCCTTTACTCGGAAATGTTAGCAAGTCTATCAATAATATTGGAGGGAAATCTCTCAAGCATATGGAGATAAATAGCTAGGTGGTGATTTAACAGGAATTTTTTCTTGCTGTGGGTAGTAGATTCTCAGAAAAATCTGTTTGAGAGAGATCCTGTACCTCTTCGTGCTTTCTTAAACTTGAAAGTGGACTGAAGTTTGTAGGACGGTAAGGAAGAGGAAAGCTTGATGAAAACGTATGGCCGCACAAGTCTGTGAGAAGCTATTGTGTATACTTGGTCAACTTCCCTTTATTTAAGAAAGAGGATTTTTCTAAATGTTGTTAGGGTAGAATAAGATTCGTTAAAAACTTGTTTGTAGTTCTGTAAGGTAGTTTGGTCTTAACTTTTGGTGGGAGGCTTGAAGGACTATTTGTAGGAGTTAATGAAATGGATCATAAGACCTTAGCACCTAAAGTATCTGCTGTGGTCAGAATTTTCCTGTTGCTCTAGAATTCACGTGGCAGAAATTAATCCCCAACACAATAGCATTAAGAAGTGAGGCTTATAAATAGGGAAGGGAGGAGAGGGTGAAGGGAGGGCAGGGGTATGGGGAAAAATGAGAACCAACACCTGTCATGTAAAGGTACAAGATCCCAATGATGAATGTAACTGTATTGGATACCTAAAATGTACCAATAAACTCAATTTTAAAAAAAGGAAGTGAGGCTTTTATAGGTGACCATATTATGACAGCTCAGTCCCCGTGAATGGGATTAATTACTTTATAAAAGAAACTCCAGAGATCCAGCCTGCCTCTTCCATTATGTGTGGACACAGCAAGTTCTTGAGGGACAGGCCCTCACTAAATATCAAATCTGTAGGAATCTTGATCTTGGAACTATGACTCTCTAGAACTATGAGAGAGAAATATTTGTTATTTTGAGCTACTCAGTCTATGGTTATGTGTTGTAGCGATGTCAATTAACTATCAGTGTTGTTAGATGGTGGAATAAAGAATGTAATGATGATCCTGCAAAATTCTTAGTGTGTTGATCATTTTGGGTGGTGTCTGAAAAATGTCACGGAACATAGAACAACAGTTACTCTGCCAATTACACAAATATCTCCTTGAAAGGTTAGAATCATGTACAATCCCCAAAGGTGATAAACAATCTAATTATGTCTGTTTGGCCAAAAGTTCTTGGGAAGCCAACCTTGTGGTATGAGCTTCTAAAAAAAAAAAAAAAAAAAAAAATCTTTTGTAACCTTTTAATTGAGATTAATAAATTTGTGGTTATACCCCCTAGATTTTGGCTATATTGTTAGTGGTAAGGAGAAATGGCCTTTCTGATGAGGATCAATATTAGTTTCAGAGAGAATTAAGTGCATGAAGTTTCTAATTTCATTTTTAATAATTTATTGGTACAATGCATACAATATAATGACATTCATTGTTGAAAATTTGTACCTTTACATAATCAATCTTGGTTCTTCTTTTTTCGAATTTCTGCATTGGTTTGGATGGAAAGGCTGCAGTAGTGGTGAACCTATGGCACAGGGGTTATTTGTTTTTCTTTTAAGACAAAAGATGCTAATGTATAGTTTAAAAAAGAACCCTAAAATATCAGTATTCAGGTGCAATTGCAGTGTTGGCACTTTTCAATAATAAGTGGGTTATGGGTTGCAGTTTAATCACTAATCTCTAGCAGGTTTACCATCCGTAGACTAGAGTAGAAGCAACTTCATTCTGTTTTTAGTAAGTATATGTATAATTAGTAAATGCAGCATTTCAAAATTCCAGATTGAATAGGTTAAAATTCTCATGTTCAATCATAATAGGCAATTCTTACAGATAAACCAGTTTGTACTTCATAGGGTGAAATGTTTTTGTGAAATAAGAGGACAGGATCCTATTAGAGTGTGATCAGGCTAAGCACAAAACTTAAGCCCAAGGGAGACCAAACTTTTGTCACTGAACAATATACAAATTTAACATTCCAACAGTTTTATTACTCCAGGAAAATGAGGATGATAAGACCAACATCATTTTAAGAATAGGGGAAAAATTTTTTAGTTACTGAGATGAATTTTCCAGTAAAATGAGTGCGTGAGTAAGTTGTTGCAGTGGAATATTTTCTCTTAAAAATGCTCAATACCGCCTGGGATGTAGCTCAGTGGCAATGAGCCTGCCTTGCAAGTGCAAGATTCTGAGTTCAATCTCTGATACAAAAAAAAAAAAAAAAAGCTCAATAAAGATACTGGCAGTGATTCTTTTATAAGAAAAGTTTCATTCAATAGGAAAATGTATACATGATCATACATTTTGGTTAGTGATAGAACACATATATGTGTGTGGTTTCACAGATTTTATTATCTAGTGGCATCATAGATATTACAGTTTTTGACAGTATAGTCTCTGGTCCATGGGCAATGATGAAACTGCCTAACATCCATTTCTCAGATTGTATCAGGACATTAAGTGATGCGTTATTGTATTGGCAAGAACAGATTTATATTATGACATTTGGAGGATTAAGTTAAATTCCATGGACAATGAAGACTATTTTGACTAGACAGATTCCTTTTTTTGTGCCACATTTTCCAATTTAACAGTATGTTTTTATCAATGGGACAAGAAGGTAGGAACAGAACAATGTTCCAATAGGGCAACAGTATTGACACAAAGGGGTCATTTTCTTTGAATTTGGAGATTGAAGTCCTCAATTAGAGAAGCAACAGAGATTTAAGATCTTGTGAGACTGGTATGAGAGTGGAGAAACTTTAGAAGCTGCGGGCTTTGCATACTTATTGGTCAATGGACTTATTTCTGTGTTGGGGATTTTCTTCATTCTGTGAGCATTTGCATGAAGTGTGTATGCCTACTTTCTTTGATAAGGATAATTTCTAAGGTGTTAAATATATGTTTCCCATTTTTAATTAGTATCTTAAGTATTACCACTAATCTGGTTTTCTTTAACCTATCAAAAAGTATGTACTGCACCCCAGACCTGTCTACTAGCAGTATAAATATGAACTCTCTTGTCTGTGGCCAAAAAGAAAGTACTTATGAGGGCAGAACTTCAGTGATGTGAGCTGTTTTTTCAAAAAGATAAAGGTTTACATACTATTGGTCTTGAAAACTCATAATTGTGTACCTAGTCTAAAACATTTTTTTTGAAATGTGGAAATAGGAACTATCAACAATGAGAGTAAGATTGGAACTTGCAAGAGAGATTTCTGAGAGATCAGGCAGACGAGGCTTGAAACTTGAATGAGGATAATGCAATTGCGTCAGTAGGAAGACACAGGAGGGTGGCAAGGTTAATATTTTGACAATAGTGGATAGTTACGTGAGCAGGGAGCAGACAAACTTCATAAGCCTAGAAACCAATATATTTTGAGTTATCTCAGTTACAATAAGAATCTGAATGGCATGACGTAATAGGTATTTGGGGTCCAATCTAATGTAACATTGGCTTGTGGCGTAAAGAGGTTGCTTTTTGTTGTTGTTGTTGTTTGTAACTCTGGCTTGCAAATAAGGAGAAAGGGCGACAGAATCCAGGATAAAATTGATTGGTCTTTGATTTAACCTAATTTTTAAAAAATAAAATGCCCAAAGATCATCTGAAAATATGATTTTAAATCAGGATAACTTTTGATCTCAAACCTACCACTCTGTCATTACTCACTTCACCATTACTGACTTACGCTGTGTTTTCTTTGACCTCCTCCTTTTCTCAAACTTTTAATGCCCATTCAGTTTTACTAAGAAAAGTTAACATCATGATTTGAACACTTATTCTCCAGATATTGCCAGAAATTTTATTTACTTTTTTCTCCAACCTTAGGATTGAGGCCTTTCCTAGTGATTCAATTTGTTTTCACACTGTAGATGAAAGCTCTCTTTCTTGTACAACATTCAACACTTTCTGCAAGGTTTACTACACTTATCAAAAAACCTTTACCCAGAAGGTATATAAAGACTCCAGAAAAAGATTTAAATTTTGCTACTAAGCCTCTAAGTATGCAATTTATTCTTTTTTAATATTGTATTTATTTTATTGGTATACATGTTTGCAATACATTACAGTTAACATTTTGGGGGGGGATTAATACATCTTCATTTTTTCACTCTCCTTTAATCCTTGTCTCCCTTCTTCCTTCACCCTTCCCTCATCTCTATCTTCTTCTCCAAAAAGCACACTACTTAGGCCATTGTTGTTTCCCTAAGGATATTTCCCTGGTAAAGTATTTGTCTCAATCTGTATTGGCTTAGAGCTTCAGCATTTGACACTGAAACCATTCCTGACAATTCCCCTACCTTAGGCCACGTGAGAGCTTTAGGCTTTCTAGGACTAACTGTTATACAGTGTAGGCCACAGATCATAGAGCAGATTATTTAACTAGAGATGGCTTGTGCACATTGTGGGTCATTCAGGAGACTGTGAGCTGCTTAGGGTGAAGTAGGCAACTCCACTGGAACTGTCAGAAAGTGGCCTGGTTCCCATCAACTGGGATAGAACTGCTCCTGGAAGTGATATTTGGAGACACAAAGAAGACAGACACTTAAATTAGAGATGAGTACTTGTGATTATAATTCCACATTTGTTTTTATAATGTCCAACCTCGTGCCCAATTTCTTTGAAGTATCTACGAGCATCATTATATGTTAAAGAATTTGGTGAAGTCAAAGATGTCATTGAGGCCTTGGGGTGTTATCCTTACATTTGTAGTAGTTCTACATTATGTACAGGTTTTTTTTGCTAGGTTAAGTTGCCTATAGTTAAATATGGCCTAGTAAAGTTTCACCTTCTGTACAATTTTGTTTTCTTTGGTTACCTGTAAATCAAGCACACCCCCAAATAGTAAATGGACAATTCCAGAAATGATTCGAAGTATTAAATTGTGCCCAGTTCTCAGGGACAAGATCCAGAGAATGTGAATTGTCACATTGCTCAGTGTATGGAAGATGGGTATAGCAATCTCTCATTAGTCACTTAGTAGCTGTCTTAGTTATCCAATAGACCGCTTCCACGTAGCAGTGCCTGCATTTCAGTAACCACCATAACACTTAACAATGCCTATGCCATTCATCTCATTCTCTTCACCACTTATCATGTCACATGATCACATGAAGGACAAATACAGTACAACAGGATGTTTTCATATAAGAGAGAAGTCATGATCACACAACATTTCTTATATTACTAAATTTATTTCATTTTATTTCATTATCAGTACTCTCTCATTGTGTCGAATATAGAAGTTGAATTTTATTATCAATATTATATGTTATATTATATATTATAAATTATATGTATTATATAATATATTGTTATACATTATATTATATATGCAATATATATTATATATTATAGAATATAGTATATATTATATTATATGTGTGTGAGAAATATATTATATAGTGGTTTCATGCCTCAGCTGGAGGTCTTAGAGCATTCTACCTGTGGATAACAGGGGGCTACTGTACTTCCCTTGAAAAGGCATGAGCTTGTTTTTGTTTGGATTTAATTTTATTAGAACATATTACACTAAAGCATGAGTTTTGGAGAGAAACATTCTGTCAATTTATTTGGCATTTTAATATTAGTTTTGCACAAAGCTCATTTAAAAAGCATAACTAAATACACACTGTGTGATCAACTGGAGATGGCCCTAAACAATACTTCAAGGTTTTATCTAGAAGCACCTATAGATAGCGACTGAATCACCGCTTTGTTTCCTGTACTGGAATCACACACCATTTTTAGGCAGGAAAGCTACACGCACAATTTTTTTTCTCCAATCTTTTTAGCTCTATAATAGGTTTCAGGTGTATTTTTATTCAATTGTATTTTCATTAGCCCTAAGCCATTTGTTTTTTTGACACTATGTGGAGTCATCTTTAGGACCCACAGGAACTTGGATTAATTGGTAAGGCTTTGGCAACCCTGGAAAACATATCCTGGAGCAGGAGTTGAGGAGGAGAGGTTATCTCTGATACAGTGAATAGCTTCAGATAAAGGAGAATGAGATTTTTTTGATTGCCTGATAAGGATTGGGTTGAGAAAGCTGTTTTTCAGCTCCTTCATACCAGAAGGAAAAAGCAAGCCATTGTTACAGAGAGGATTTCAGAACAGTGGTGTTCAAGGACTCCTTGGAGATGAACCAATTTGAAGAGATTACAAGTACTACTGCTCTTATTAAGATTGCTACTATCTGTATCCTATACTAATGCTTTAATGTGAAAGGCAGAGTTTTACAAAATAATATAGAATTTGAGATGTTGCAGGTATATTTTATACTTTATCTTAGCCAAAAGGCTAAGAAGCAATTATGGGTACATTTTGAATATAATTTATTTTATTTTATTATTACATAATAAGGTCCATACTGTTGTCAGAATCTCAAATTTAGTATTGTGAGACATTCATATTTATTTAAACAGAAGATGTGAGATGTAAGATATGGTTCATTGATTTGGTTTTATTTTTAGTTTTCAAAGAGGTTGAACATATATTTAACTTTGATATCTCAAATTTTTTATTTCTATTGATGATTGATAGTTTTTATTATTTTTATGCAGCATCATATATTATTTTCTTAGAGAATGGAGCAATTATTTAGTCTTATTGTTCTTAACTATTTCAGCTATAAGTCTTTGCTATTTGTATTCTTAGCATCCTCTTTAATATTTCATATTTTTTTCTTAAACTACTCATTTGGGGAAGAAAACTAGATACTTTAATGTTATTTTTATTTAAATTTCTTTTTTGGTTTGTACTAGTTTAAATAAACTTTGTCTACTTGAGAACACATATATATATATATTTGTGTTTTCTAAAATTAAAAATACTCTATAACATCATTTCATTTTGAATTGACTTTAAAAGGAAGACATCATGCTATCAGAACTTGAACATCAGTCCAGCAAAATTAAGCAAGGGACCTAGAATTCACTTTCAAACTCTCCAAGTTTTCCTTAATGCTGTTTACTCAGGATTGATGCCATGGCCTTTCTTTAGTTAGGGAACAGGAAATCTAGGATTAGAGGTCAGACTTATCTTCTTGACTATTATCTTATACATGTTCCCATTTCTGACTCCATCTGCATCCAAATAAAATAAGCTATCAATAGTATATGCCCTGTCTTTGTCCAAAGGCATGATTTTGTTATGATACTCTTGCTCTGTCTCTGGGCTTGTTGCACAGTTCCAGTATTTTCATCTCATATATATGGTTTTGTTTTTCTCTTAGAACAAGTTCAGAGCTTCTCAAATTTTAACACACTTATATTTTAAATCACAATGTCCAGTGAGTTCTTAGTAGCAGTTTGTTCTTTGTTTCTCATTGAGTTTATTGGTACATTTTAGGTATACAGTACACTGACATTCATCATTGAGATCTTGTACATTTACATGACAGGTCTTTTTTCCATTTTTTCCCCTTACCCCTGCCCTTCCTTCACCCTCTCCTCCCTTCCCTATTTACAAAAATTTTATTTCCATTTTTTTCATTTTCTCATTTTTTTCTTTTCCCTTATTTCCTTTCCCCTACCCTTCCCACTTCGCCTACACCTTTAGCCCTTTTCTTCCTATTTCACATTGTCAATTATATCATTAGGATCTTGTGTACCGTATATTTTTTCACACCAGAGAAACTATTTGGTATTTATACATGTGCTGACTTATTTATTTCACTTAGGAGCATATCCTCAATATGTATCCATTTTCCTATGAATGAATCTAATTTCTCACTCTTTATGGCTGAGTAGTATTCCATTTTATAGAAAAACCACATTTTCATCCAGTCTCCAACTGATGGGCAAATGGGCTTTTTCCAAGTTTTAGCTATTACAAACTGTGCCGCTATAAACATAGGTGTGCATATATCACTGTGATATGATTCTTTTAATTCCTTTGGTAAGATACCCAGCAGAGGGATGTCTGGTTCAAATTGAACCTCTAGTCCCAGCTCTCTGAGATATCTCCATATTGATTTCCATAGTGGTTGCACCAGTCTGCACTCCCACCAATGGAGAAGGGTTCCTTTCTCTCCACAACCCCGCCAACATTTGTTATTGTCTGATTTCTTGATAGCATCCAGTCTTTGTGGGGTGAGGTGGAATCTAAGTGTTGTTTTCATCTGCATCTCTCAAATGACCAGTGATGTGGAACAATTTTTCATATATTTACTTGATGTTTTTACTTATCTAAGAAATGTCTGTTCATTTCAGATGCCCATGTTTGAATTGGGTCTTTATATTTGGGGGTCAGATTGTTTCGAGTTCTTTATATATTCTAGATAATAGTCATTTGTCTGAGGAGCAGCTGTTAAAATTTTTTTCCCACATTGTAGGTTGTTTCAGTTCTGTTGATGGTTTCTTTTGCAGTGGAGAAGCTTTTTAATAAGATGAGATCCCAGTTGTTGATTCTTTCTGCTGGTCCCCGTGCTACTGAGGATTTGTTGGAAAACCTGGATTTCAACCTGCCAAAGATTAAAACTAGACCCTTATATTTAACAATGCAGTAAACTAAAATCCAAGTGGATTAAAGATCTATACATTAAAAGAGTCACTAAATTTGCGGGAAGATAAGTTAGGCCGAACTCTTGAAGACATTGGCATAGAAGAAGACTTTATGAACAAATACTCAGTTTGTTCTTTATTTATTGAAATCTACCAATGCATTCCAATGTTGTTGGTTTTAAAAACATAGCTGAGTAGCAGGTTTCTAATAGATTATCTGATTCATTCTTTTTTTAAATTTCCTCACCATGTTTGTAACATCATTATAATTATCCAACCAGATTGTTAGCTTCTTGAGGAGAGTGATAGGTCATTCATATTTGTGCATGCATGTGTGTGCTCTCCTCTATGCTTTCAACACTAACTTTCACTTTTAGTAGTACTTGTTTCTTATCATGTATAAATTAATTTTAAAGAGTGCTTTTTAACAGATGTCAATACTTAATGAAATCTCAAAATAAGCAGCACATCTTCTCATGCTTGTGACTCTGTATGATGGGTATTTTAGCAAATTATGTTTGTAGGAAGTTATAGTAATGAAAATAATTTCCTTTGCAAAGGCAAGTATAGTGACTTTCTCAGAAAGAAAACCAGTGAAGCAAAGTAGAACAGGCAGTGCATGTAGAGAGACATTTACAAGTTGGATTTGATCACATAAAACTAAAATAAATATACAAAATAATAAACAAAGATTGGATTGGTATAAGGGACTATGGGAAGAGCAAAATGTTTGTAAGAGCTGACAGCTCCCTGCTCTGAGAATCATTCCTGGGGAAGCTTTTTAGCTTCCTAATGAAATAGATGTCTATTTTCACATATAGAGTAACTTAAAACAAAAGAGGCAGATGTAATGAATTAATGAGATATAGACATTTACTTGAATGCAAGCATCTTAAGTGTATAAAATGCCTTAATAGCTGTTCACATAAAACACAGCTGAAGCTAAATGTCTTCTTAAAAATATGAAGGACCTGCTAAGATGAGTCACTTATTTTTCATGGACTGTTGGTGCCAAAACATAAATACTGAGATCATCTTGACCTACACAGGGTCTTTGTACTCTATGCCTATGCATGAGTTCTTATCAGAGGACTGGGAATTTGCCAAGCCTCATATAAAACTGCAATGACTTTTAAGGCCACTCAGGCCTTTCCATCTACTCAAAAATGAAATTAGGCTTCTTTTTATAGGTTTGAAGCCACCTAAAATTGACCTCTATCTAGCACGTCTTTATCCATCAAAATTATCAATACCGTGAATTAGGGCTAGAAAGTTTAGAATCACTCACCAGAACATATAATTTATAAGGTCTTTTATGAAGGCTTTTCAGATAAACTGCTTTTAAAAATTCATTTAGAGAGAAATAATTAACTTTCAGGGTCACAAAGAGAAGCATGCATACATATGTATGTGTAGGCAATACAAGATTTTCTTCTCTTGTTGTCCATTTAGTATTCTTTCTGTTCACTTAAGCTAAACATGGTGAGAGGGTCTTTCATAAGACAGAGACAGAAGCTTTTTTGAACTAATTAATCAAATTTATATTCTCAAAATGTGCAATGTTACTTGAACTAATTAATCAAATTTATATTCTCAAAATGTGCAGTGTTAGCTAGGTACACACATGTATTTGCTTATAGATGTTTTACTTTGTTATGAAATCATTTAAGTCTCACTTGCCAGGTCATAGAGGATTAAACATATGATGCTGCTTTCATTATAAGTCATGAGAGGATGGAAGCAGACAAAGAAAGGGGTTTCCTGGAAAATGCAATAGATTGAAGAACCAGAGACAGAAGAAAATGAATGGGTCCATGTTCAAGACAATTTCTACATGGACTTGATGCAAAAATCAATAAACGCTTTACAATTGGGACTCTAGATATCTTGTTGGATGTATGAAAAGCTAATAAAAAGCACATCATGGGTCTGTATGTAGTGATTCTTCTCATTCTTTGTGGTAATAAAGTTTTATGTTATGCTGCACATAACAGAAAGCAACTTGGAGCTTTTTATCCAAATTTATCTTTCAAAAATGCCACAAGCCCTTGGAAGGTCCTATTTCTGAACTTTGAGAAATTTGAAAACAACAATAATGTATGGTTTTTAATTCTCTTTCTTTTCTTTCTACTTGGTACAGCTGCTGAATGACAGTTAAGACTGTCAAGACTAAGCCCCACATCCTCCTGCACTCTCTTACCTCTTGCCAGTCATGCTTTGAGTCTCTCAGTGTTAAGAGAACTTTGTTAACTGTGAGGATGGACATGTATTAATAATTCCCTAGCTTCCTGTCCTCATTAAATTTAGGGCAGTATTCTTGAAAAGCAAAATATAAACTTCAGCAAGCATTTCGGAAAACTCACCAAAATAATTTATTATTTTTAAACAATAAAAATCATAGTCCTTATGCCATTATATCTCAAATAACTTAAGACTGCTAAATTACAGAAAGTTATTTTGAGTTTTCTGTATGTTACTTTTGTTTTATATACTGATCAAGTTGACTAAAGACTTTCAAGGACACTCTGTCCTGAGCAAATAAAGACTGGGGTGCATTATTTCCTTTAGCAACAGCATGCATTTTCAATACTAAGCCTTTTTTATTGTTTTTAGCAATACATTATTATAAACAGGCATTCAAGTCTCTTCTGCGTGATTTTCAAATATTTTGCTGTTTTGAAACTCTTCTTGGTCCTATGTCCAATGCTACATTAGAATTAATTTTCTGCTCCCACCAATAGAGAAACAATTTATAGAGAGAACTATCCCCCATCTTGATATGAAGTGATGCCCTGATCTAAATCCCTATTTTACATAACAGCAACACCCCAATGCATACCACAAAAGTATGTCCTGGCTTAGAATAGACAGCAGTAGAAGTCTGAACACAATGAGTTTTTGTTACTATAGAGTCGTCCATAATGAATGGCAATCTGCAAATATTTTAATCGGGGGAACATCCTGAAATACAGCCAGTGCTGGCAAAAGCCCAGCTTTTCAATGTGTTTAGCAGAGTAGGAAGGCAATTAATCACCATTGATGTTATATTCAGTGGTCTTTTCCTATATGCTAACCACTGAAATAAATACATATTATAGATCATCACATTTATTTCCAATTAATAAAAACAACCCAAAACCCCACAATATTGATGGAGTATGTACTGCTATAATAATTGTAGCTGTGAGGATACTAATGCTTAACCAAATAAATCAGATCAAATGTCACAGCTACTGAGTGAAAAATTGAAAAAATGAAAAATCTTACTGTGACTCCCAAATTTCTTGTTCTGATTGAAAATTATTTCCTTTCTACTCAGCATACCTCTTATTATTACTTCTATGACCTCTGGATGTTTTAGAAGGAATTATATCTGCATTCAACTTCAGAATCCGTGCTGATTTACCTTAATTCAATTACTATAAAATTATCTTTTTTGCTATCTCATGTAACAGCACACACTGTTCCCACATTTACTGATTTAAAGAAAGAAGGGCGACCTACTTCCAGTACTCCTTCTTAGACAGAAGCTTTTTTCTCTCAATAAATTATTCCTAATCCTAAAAAATTAAAGGAGGAAGAAATTCATTATTTCTTATGATTTTTCAGGGTGCCTGAAGTTCTTCTCTATGTTGTTAGGTAGAATGGCAGTTCTCCAGGGAAGAACTAGCTACATGGTCATATGTGCTTCCTTTTGTGACTTATTCTTTAAGTATCATGACTGATAGTATGAGCTCAGCCTGGACTTTAGCTCAATTTCTCTCTTCCTCCTGCCCTCTCTCCCACTCTTCCTCTCTTTCTGTCTCTCTCCTCCTTCCTCCTACCCTCCCTCCTTCTTTCATCCCAAAACTTCCTCTCTCTGGGTGTCTTGTGTGCTTTCCATTGTGATCACTTATTGCAGCTACTCTATCAAGGTTACTATAGTTATTTCATGGTAGGGGAGGAATCCAAAGGCTCAAAATAGGAAAAGATAAAGCCTTGTGAAGCATAGATCAAAGATGACTTGAAGTTGTACAAATATCCTTGCCTCACCATCTATAGTGATTAGGGGAGCCATGGAAATGTATTTAATGCAAGAGTAGCAGAATCTAGAAATATTTGATAATTTGGCAAAAGGGAATTATTTTCCTGTAGCAATACATAGGCAGATTGAACTCTTTTCAGTAATCATCCTATTACCAAGAAAGGAGTCAACCTTAGGATGAAGGTGACTCTAGAATGTTGAGAATAAGTTTGGAAACATTCTCAGTATTAACAAATTCCTATATGTGGCAGTAAGTATGTACAGTAAATATTTTGAAGTTTATGGGTCATATATTCTCAATGGCAAAAACCAAATGCTTCCATTTTGATGTGAAAGTTGCCAGGGACCAAAGCACGTAAATGTGTGTGATGTTTTCAAAGAAAATTTTATTTTAAAGAACAGATCATAAAAAAAAAGTAAGCCAGGGATTTAGCTCAGTGTTTCGGTGGCCTACCTTGCAAGAGCAAGGACCCAAATTCAATCCACGGTACAAAAAAAAAGAAAAAAAAATAAGGTCATAGATTTTGTTTGCTCTATAGCTTTCTAATATTTGGTATAAAAGATTAGAATAACAACAGAATTTTCAAAAATAGAAGAAAGAGGAGGTGGAGGAAGAGGAGAACAGAAATTTGATTACCTAGGGACCATAGGCTGCAATTTGTCTCAGGTACAAATGGACATTAACCTGGGATAACAACTAGAGACTTTGTTCTTTAAAAACTTTGTAGTTCATTGTAATGTGCACCTAAGGCTGGAAATACTGATTTAATGTGATTAAGAACCACCTAGAAGAAAAATCAGAAAGGTCACTGACCTTTTAAAAGAGGGGAAGACATTTGGCAAAGGAGAGTGAAAGAAAATGAAGACTTTGTTTCAGAGAAAATAATGACAGAACATTTCTAAGAGGAAGAAAGATAATAACTATGATGTATTTAATAAATGTTAGTCATGTTATACTTGCTTGACATGAAATTTCATATGTTGATTATGAGTGCCTGTTTAGATATGCATTTGAGATAAGTATTCCCTCTTTTGGAAGGTATGACTAAACTGAGGCATGCAGATGGAGTAACTTGTCAAAGATTACGAAGTATGCAGTGGAAGAACAGAAAAGGTCCAGCCTTGGAATACTGGACTTTGTTAAAGTGTGTTAAGAACTGAAATCAAAGGCAGAAGAACAGTAAGAGGTACAGCCATGTGGGGCTTGCCTGGGACCACAGCACCACCCCTCTTGATCTTGGCAGAGGAATGGTGAGAGGCACAGCTGAGCAGTCACCTGCAGCCCTCCCTCCACTCCCCGATCACAGCTTTGACCTCATTGCTGGTCTGGTACCTGGATTCATACCACAGAGGCACAGGGGTCATAGAGGCCTTTGTTCTGAACTCAGACTCAATTTTTTATTTAATTCACACAGTTAAAAGTGATAGATTGATAACTACCACTGATTGTCATTTACAATTTGATACTATTGCATTATGATCGTATTACCTAGCTAAAGTGTAGTGATTGATTTAATCAGTTGTCCTTCCTGATATAAAGAAAATTAGATTGCTTCAGAGTCATTAGAGACTCAAAACCTAAAGACAAGTTGTAAGTGGAGATCGAAGCATTAACCAAGGTTCAAACCAAGGACAGTACCAGCAACAAAGATAGAAATGAGAAGATATCCATGCAAGGCACAAGCACAAACAAAGGCTGTTCATCAAAGGCAAATTCTGAAGGTGAAAAAGTCTGATAATCAACCACCTGGACATTTGAACTAATAGCACAGGAATTAACAAAACAGATGAATTAGGCTTAGAAAATTTCAAAACAGAAATAATTTCCAGGATAATTACAGAGATGGAGAGCAGAATGAAACACATAATTAGAGACTCTAGTGCAGAAGCAGATTAAAAATATACATGATCTCGGGACCATGATAGAAGCCATGAATGCCCAACATAGGAAAGAAATGGAATCCATGAAACAGATTCAAAAAGATGTCCAGGAGATTAAAAACTAGATTGAAAGTATGCATAACAGACTGAACCATTCTGAAGACAGGATATCAAATATAGAAGACAGGATGGTGGTTAGTAATCATGGAAAGAGGGATTCCTTAAAATCAGGGAACATGAGAAATCAATCCAGCAGCTCCTAGATGATGCAAAGAGGAGTAATATAAGGCTGATAGGAGTCCATGAAAAAAGCAGGAGAAAGTACAAGTGACATTAAAAAAAAAAAAAGAAAACTCTTCACAGAATTAATGACTGAAAACTTCCCAAACAGGGCAAAAGAATTTGACATGCACATCAGTGAGGCTTATAGAACTCCAAACAGCCATGATCACAAAAAATCTACACCTAGATATGTAATAGTCAAGATTCAGGAAACTCAACAAAAGAATAAAATACTGCAAGCAATTAGAGAAAATAAACAAATCACATGCAAAGGCAAGCCCATCAGAATCATAGCAGACTTTTCAACACAAACCCTCAAATCAAGGAGAGCCTGGAATGAAGTATTTTAAGCCCTAAAAGAAAACAACCTTCAAACTAGACTAATGTATCCTACAAAACAACCTTTCAAAATTTCTGGGGAAATAAGATGCTGTCATGACAAAGAACAACTGAGAGCTTCATGAATACCAAGTCAGAACTTCACACAATTCTAAATAATACCCTAGAAAAAGACAATGAAGATCACAACTCCATGAGGTCCAATAGAGCAAATCCAGCAAGCAAGGAAAGAAATTAAAGAGAGATGGGGGAAAATTAAAAAGAACCAATAGGAAAATAACATGATGATAAGTTGATACATACCAGTTATAAGCATCAATATTAATGGCCTCAATTCAACAATCAAAAGAAATTGACTGCACAATGGATTAAGAAACAAAATACAACAATATGCTGTATACAAGAAACCACCTAGTTAAAAAATAAATTCATAGACTGAAAGTAAAAGGATGGAAAACAGTTCTGCATGAGACAGGAACCTGAAAAAAAGTAAATTTCAAACAAAAACTATTTAAGAGAGACAAAGAAGGTCACTATACCCCTGTAAAGGGATCCAAAAGGAAGAGATGACAATCATAAACATATATGCACCAAATACCAGTGCTCCCAAATATGCAAAACAAATATTAAGGGGCATGAAAAACCAAATAAGCACTAATATAATTGTAGTGGGGGAACCACAACACCCCACTGTCACAAATAGATAGATCATCTAGACAAAAAATAAAAAATAACGAAATACTAGAACTGAACCAAGCCTTTGAACAAGTGGACTTAATAGACACCTTCAGAGTGTTCCACTCCACAAAATCAGAATATACATTCTTCTCAGCTGCACATGGGTCTTTCATTGAAATAGACCACATACTAGCTCATAGAATATGTTTAAGTAAATGCAAAGGAGCTGAACTTTTCCCATGTATATTATCAGACCATAGTGCAATTAAACTGGACATAAATTTCAAAACAAATCGCAAGAATTTCACAAACATGGAAATTGAATAACTCTCCTGAACAATGAAGGGGTTACAGAGGAAATGAAAGAAGAAATTAGACAGATAATACAGTTTAATGATGATGCAAATAAAACAATGAAAGCAGCTCTATAAGGGAAATTTATAGCGTTGAATCCCCACACTAGAAAAACAGAGCAAGTGTAAATAAACAACCTATTGCTGAATCTTAAGTTTCTAGAAAAAGAAGAACAAGACAAATACAAAGCTCATACAAGGCAGGAAATTATAAAGATCAGAGCATAAATCAATGCAATGAAGACTAAAAGAATGATACAAAAAATCAATGAATTGAAGAGTTGTTTTTTTTTTAATAAACAAAGTAGATAAACCCTTAGCCAACCTGATCACAAAATGAAAGAAAAGTCTCATACTCATGTAATTAAGAATGAAAAAAATGAAGTCACAACAGATCCAGAGAAATCCAGAGGATCATCAATACCTACTTTGAGAATCTGTACTCTAATAAAATTGAAAACAGAGAAGAAATGGACAGATCTCTAGATACATATGAATTATCAAAGTTGAATGAAGAAGATATAAAAACTCTAAACACCCCAATTACAATTAGTGAAATTGAAAATGTAATTTAAAAATTACCAACAAAGAAAATCGAAGGTTCAAACAGCTTTACTGCTGAATGCTACGAAACATTTAGAGAACTACTTGCCACTATTTTTGAAACTTCAGTGAAATTGAAAGGGAAGCAATTTTTCCACATTCATTCCTAGAAACAAGTGTTGTTTTGATTTCAAAATCAGGGAAAGACCCACCTAAGAAAGAGAACTACAGACCAATTTCACTAATGAACATAGATGCAAAAATCCTCAATAAGATACTGGATAAAGGAAAGTAGAGGGTCATCAAGAAGATCTTACACCCTGACTAAGTTGGATTTATCCCAGGGATGCAAGGATGATTCAACATATATAAATCAATAAATGTAATACACTACATTAACAGAGTAAAAACAAAATAATATTATCTCATTAGATGCAGAAAAAGCATTCCACAAAATTCAACACCTATTCATGACAAAAGCCCTACAGAAAATTGGAATAGATAGTCTTTATCTGAACTTGATAAAAGCTATCTATAAAAAGCCAATAGCAAGAATCATACTAGATGGTCAAAAACTGAAAATCTTCACACTAAAATCAGGAACAAGACAAGGATGTCCACTATAACCACAATTATTCAAAATAGTTTTGGAAACATTCAAGAGAAAGAAAAATAAACAATAAAGATAGGAAAGGAAGAAATTAAACTGTCATTATTTCCTGATGATACGATATTATACTTAGAAGACCAAAATAACTCTGCCAAAAGACTTTCAGACTTAATTGACAGATTCAGTGGAGTAGCTGGATACAAGGTCATCACTCAAACATCAGTAGTCTTCTTATACACAAATACCATAATCAGTGAGAGAGAATTTAGAGAAATAATCCATTTCACAATAGTATCCCAAAAACCAAAATATCTAGGAATCAGTCTAATGAAGGAAGCAAAAGACCTCTACACTGAGCAATACAACACTACCAAAATAGATCATAAAGAATACAAGAAAATGGAAAAACTTTCATTGTTCCTGGGCAGGAAGAAACAATAGCGTGAAAATGGCCATACTTCCAAAACTGATTTACAGAATCAATGCAATCATGACTGAAATTCCAACAGTATATTTCACTGAACTAGAGAAAACAACCCCAAAATTCTTTTGCAACCAGAAGAGATCTAGACTAGCAAAAGCAATTCTATACAACAGAGACATGGCAGGGGTTATCACAATCCCCAACTTGAAACTATACTACAAAGCCACTGTGATAAAAGCAACATGTTACTGGCAAAGAAACAGACCTAAGGATCAGTGAAATAGATTAGAAGATGCAGAAACAACTCCAAACATAATCAGCTACCTCATCTTTGACAAAGGAGCCAACCATCATCACTGAAAGAAAGATAACCTCTTTAATAAATGATGTTGGGAAAACTGGCTTTCAACTTGCAAAAAGATTAAAACTAGACCCTTATCATTGACCATGCACTAAAGTAAAAACCAAGTGGATTGAAGATCTAAATATTTAAAAAGTCAATAAATTTGCTGGAAGATAAGTTAGGCAGAAAGCTGGAAGACATTGGTATATGAAAAGACCTTAGGAACAAATCTTTAGTAGCATGGGAACTAGCATAAAGAATCAACAAGTGGGATCTCATCTTTTTAAAGAGCTTCTGCACTACTAGAGAAACCACCAATAGCTCTAAGAGACCGCCTAAAATGTGAGAAAACATTTTTTTACCAGCTGTTCCTCAGACAAAGGTCTACTATCCAGAATATATAAAAAAACTAAAATAATCAGATCCCCCCAAATTTATAAATGCAATTCAAAAATGGCCATCTGAAATGAGCAGACATTTCTCAAAGAACTCAAAGCAGCAAATAAACACATGAAGAAATGTTCACCATCACTGGTCATTTGAGATATGCAGATAAAAGCAACACTGAGATTCTATATCATGAAGAAAGAATGGTTGCTATCAAGAAATCAACTAGTCAAAAAATATTGGCCTGGCTGTGAGGAGAAAGGAACCCTTCTTCATTGTTGGTGGGAGTGCAGACCGGTGCAACCACTATGGAAATCAATATGAAGATACCTCAAAGAGCAAGGATTAGAAATTCCACTTAATCCAGCTATGCCTGTGCTGGGCATTTTCCCAAAAGAATTAAAAGAATCATATCACAGTGATATATGCTTGCCCAAGTTTATAGTGGCACAGTTTGTAATAGCTAAAGCTTGGAAACAGCCTAATTGCTCATCAACTGGACTCTGGATAAAGAAGATGTGGTTTTTCTATAAAACAGAGTACTACTCAGCCATAAAGAATGAGAAACTAGAGACATTTGTAGCTAAGTGGAAGCAAATTGAGGCCATACTCTTAAGTGAAATTAATAGGACACACATGAGTAAACACTGAATTGTTTCTCTGGTGTGAAAAACTAAAAGTGTAAATAAGGATCAAAATATATAATTGATATTGTGTGTTAGGAAAAAAAATCTACAGATATAGGGGAAGTGGAAGAGGTAGGGGAAAGCTAATAAGGGAAAAAAATAAGAGAAAAGGAAAAGATAGTTAGGAAAAAAATATCTACAGATGTAGGGGAAGTGGAAGAGGTAGGGGAAAGCTAATAAGGGAAAAAAATAAGAGAAAAGGAAAAGATGGAAACAAAGTCTCTATAAATAGGGAAGGGTGGAGGGGGTGAAGGGAGGGCAGGGGAATGGGGAAAAATTAAGAACCAAGAAATATCATTTAAATGTACAAAATCCCAGTGATGAATGGAAATCTACTGTATACCTGAAATGTAACAATAAACTTAATAGGAAAAAAAAAGAACTGCAATCAAGAAGAATGTTCTTTGTCTTTAGAAAAATAAATGCAAAGTTTCGTTTAACCTCAGTTTCAGTGACAGGCTGAAAGAAAACCCACTGAGCACGTGCAAACCGGGCAAAAGTAAGGTTTTCAGAAATAATATGCTACGTCATTCTTGTAAGAAGTTTCACTGGTAAGTGGAATGAAGAACTTCATATGTTTCAATCGAGTTTATAAAAAGTTCATTTGTAATATAACAGATACACGTATTGGGTTCCTATTACTACATTAAAATTCTGAAGGAATTTAAGAGAAAGAAAATTTGAAAAGAATGCTTGACATGAGAATCGGAGGTTTTGAAAGGTGGGAGAGATGGGATTCAGAACAAAAATGAGCGGCTTGGCCTTGCAGAACAAATATTGTATTCACTTTTACAAAGAGAAAAACTGTACAGACATAGACACAAGTTGATATGTAGGTTGTTTTGCAGAAAAGTCCTGTATCCCCATCGAGGGCTTTTGTTTCCCCTGAAAATTAGTTATACAAGAAAGACCATTAGGAAGAATGGATGTGTCCATAAGAAGGAGGAATTAGAGCTGAACAAAATAGCAAAAATGTGAAATAATCTCTACCAATACAGGACGGCGAGCTTAGTTAGGAAAATTGACACAAATGCTCAGCACTATTGTGACCTGCTTGTGGGGTGGATCGTGAATCCAGAGCTCCGTTGGTTTCACAATGGGAGTTGCTTCATCCTTAGCTCAGCTACTCTGGCAAAGGCCTAGGAAAAAGATTTGCTTCATTCAGAGTAAGGATTTTGCCAGAAAATTGTTTGGAAAGACTACACTACTATGAGTACTCTGAGACAATGACGTGCAGTACATTGTCAAGTTCGTACAATGGTTAAGTAGGAGGTGCAGATTTCTCTCAGGCTTCCGCATCCTCTCTTTACACTGAGGGTTCACTAAATTTCCGACACTGTTTACTTATTGTGCTAAATAATCAAAATGTTAGATTTTTTTTTACCTTCTAAGTTTTTGCTCAAAATTATAAAAGCAATCTTTAAAAATTAATTTAAGAATCCTATAAAACAAATACCATAAAGTTTTAATATGTAACTTTCCTGAGTTCATTTTAAAATAAAACCCTTCGAAACACAAAAGTGAGACATTATTTGTTGAACTATAAAATTTTCCTTTAATATCTAAGAAAAAAGGTATCAAAATAATTAGCAAAACCTTTGATATTATTTTATTTGTAAAACATATTAAGAATCAGAGGCTAAAAAGAATTATAACACAAATTATTTTAGTAACTTTATAGCTTATGTCCTCTTAAAACTGAAATAAAAAGTAGAAAAAAGTTTATAAAATAAATGATATTATATAGCATATATTGAAATCTCTGCATATTTTCCTCTTTGATATTAATAAATTGGTATTAATAAATTGATATTTTAAAATTCTTAGTTCAATTAATATATTTTATTATAAATAAATGCCGTATGAATGATAATTATAAATATATTTAATTTATAACTATCTTCATCATTTAACCTATGTTTTAGTAATCCTTTTGGTGGGGATTTATAAGACATATGAGAAGCGCAGGGGTTGAGTGGGTTGATATATGCCTGCAATCCCAGTAATGGGAAGGCTGAAGCAGGAGCATCTCCATGAGTTCAGGTACAGCCTCACCTGCACTGTGAGATCCCGTCACAAGAGAAAGAAGAGGGGGAGGGTTGTTCTTTGCCTTTTAAAAATATTTATTTGTTTGTTTGTTTATTTATTTCAGTACCAGGGGTCGAACTCAGGCCCTTGTGTTTATGAGGTAGGTGGCAGAACACCTGAGCCAAATCCCCGGTCCTCTTTGCCTTTATTTTCGACTCTTGCGGAAACTAGGAATAAAGGTGTAGCATTTGAAGTCCATGATTGAGAGGGTAAAGATGAGAGGTGAGCGAGGAAGGGAAGGGCCTGAAGTTGGAGAGAGCACGGGAACAACAATCCTTCTAAGAGGTGTGCTGTATGGAAAGGTGGACATTTTTAAGGTTTTTGTTTTGTTTTGTTTTTCTAAAAATCTAGCTAAGCTAATGGTGTCTGTCTCCTTTTCTTCTCCTCAGCACCTTACCAAACAGTTTCAGTCTGCTGCGAAACTGAACAGATCTACAGAACAAAAATGACCTTGCAGGAGGAGAAAAAGGCATATTCTGCATAGAGTAATCAAATAGTTGTTGGTGTACCTGAAGGGCATAAGAGGGAGAATAAAAGGATTGCATTGAGGGTGCACGTTTCCTAATTGCCCAAGAAAATAATGTTCATTGGATTCATTTCCTTGAGTATAGATCGACCACTCTCATATCATTAAGTTTTTAAGCATTTTGTGGGATAAAATTGCTCCTCTGTAGTGCTCAGAACTCTTGGATTTAAATCTTGGTAAAGATAACTCAAACTGAAACTGTGCTTACGCTTAATTCATAAAAAAGTATTTTGTGCTTCAGAAACCCACACAAAACAAATAAATACTTGTAGCAAGAATTGTTCCACTCTAGACTTTATTCAGATGTTGTTACGTCTCCTATAGACAGGAACAAAAATAGAGAGGACGCTTTCATCTGGTTTGAGTGTTATATTTATTAATTTCAAATTTATATGTAGAACAAATTCAAATTATGAATTGTAGTATATTTGCATTTGATACATCTTCTCTTTGAGACAAAGCACTTGTCTTAATTTCGAGAAATAATAGAAAGCTTTAAAATGTTTTCATTTAAAAACCATCTGCTAAATATCTAACATACACACAAAATGGCAAATATTAGATAATAGATACAGAAAATAGTTTAATGGGAAAGAAAAGAAATATACTGACATTTAAGGGTAATGATGGCTGAGATATTAGTGTAAATATGGCTGATGTTATTAGTGTAAATATGAGAGCTCTTAATCTGGCTGACAGTATTAGGGCACTCTTCCAGGGAGAAACGGAAGGGCTGGACGTGTTCTAACAAGACTGGAACCTTAGTTTGTAAGTGGAAGTTGGCAATTTTAGGTGAATGTTGATGTGCCAAGAGTTGAAGCTTGAAAGTTGGTCTATGAATGCCCTTCTTATTTTACTGTAGTCTGTTCCAACATAGTACAGAACATGGAATGGTCCTGGAATTCTGCGGGAGACACTGAAAGATCTTTGGCAGGGAGAAGAAGTGATCGTTTGTATTTCACAGCAATTTATATGTTGGTCCTTTGGAAAATATTGCCGAAAACCTGACATTGGATGGAGGACAGGCAGGAGTTGCTGCAGGTCTGATAAAGTCAAGTCACCAAAACCAAGGAGAGCATGCAGATTTGAGTGACTGACTGAATTTAGAAGATTAAAAAAATTGGAGTGAAAGGGGGTACTCAGACCCTAGTCTGGACATAAACGGACAGTAAAGCATATGTGTAGTCTGTACATCAAGAGCGGTACATTTGGGGAAAGATTTTTGAAAGACGTATATGTATGACTTTGACCGTCGATTATCTTCTCTAAGTACTTCAGTAGGAGTGCGATGCCTCGACTAGACACACGTGGACCTGAGTGAGGCACTTCACCACAAGTACATTTGCTTCTACAGGTATAACGTCAACTCACATGCTAGGCCAATTGCCCAGAAATATCTGCGTTCACTGCCCTCTTTCTTCAATGCATAGGCCAGATGTTAAAAGATAAATCCCTTTCTGGCTGCCACTGGGAACCATGGTTTATTTACTAACACCACATTCCCTTTAGGTCTAGTTCCATTGGCTGCTCCTCTCAATCTGTAGGCCATTATGTTAATTGAAAACCACTGACTTCCGACTGCTGTTCTAGTACTCTAGGAAAAGAGCGTCTGTAAGGATATTAATGAGCCATCTCTTCAAACACCACATCTCCTACTGTCACCCCTGACCCCAAGAAGAGAGCCACACCAGACTGTCTTAGTAAATCTGGTGCTCCTCTCACCTGTGCATTCCCAATGGTCTTGGTGAAAGACGAATGCACTGGACCTTCAAGTTCATATAACACGTGAATCTCTTCATTTGCATCCTTTAGACAATCTCCACTGATAGAGGGGAAATAACATGACTGCCAACCTGCTAGATGTCAGATGTGCCAAGTTGTTCCCAAACATCAAAGAAAGAATTCTAGGGAACAACAGAGGTTAGAAGTAGGAAAAATTGATTGAGAGAGATAGCTCCCGAGAGAGAGTTGGGGACCTGAAAGTGAGTTTCCAAAGAGCCCCCTGGTCAAAGGAAGCAGGGAGGGGGAGGGGAAAGGAAAGGAAAATAATATGAGAAAAGAAGGAAAAAAGGGAAACAAAGTTTTTTAAGTAGGGAGGGGTGGAGGGGTGGAATGGAAGGAAGGGGAGTGGGGAAGAACAAGAACCGAGATAGATCACAGACAAGCACACATTTGCAATGATGAATATGATCATAATGTATACCTAAAATGTACCCACAAACTCATTTATGGAGAACATAAATGAATATAAGAATTCTAAATTAAAGTTTTAAAAATACACATTATGTTTCTGTTTATCCATCTAGGAGCAATACTAACCTTCTTTATTCCACTCACTGAGAAAATATCCCACAGTCTAACAAAGTACTCACAAATCGATAAATAGCTTATCTAAACTTATTCATTATTTCCCCTGAAGCAGAAGCCTACAAAACATTTTCAGAGGACTTATCTGTCTCCTGCTGGTGGATGCCAGCTAATTGTTGCAATCTTTTCAATGAATTCTCTCTTTACTCCCCCGCAAGGCCTAATTCTTCAGTTAGTTTATGTTGCGATATTTGATTAGGGTAAAAAGCCAGAAGATGTGGTGAGGACAGTTCCACAAGGGGAGGAGACCTGCTGCTTTGTATGAAGAAGGTACAGCAACCTCCCTCCAGGAAGAAATGCTAACACTTACTGGTGGTGAAAGATAGGGAACCTATCCAAGCCCAGAATTTTCAATAAATATAACAAAGGCATACTCTGGATCAATCCTTCACATTTCTTCTTTTTGTGCCTCAGAGTTCTTTGTCACCATGCAGTCACATATTTGGTGAAGGTGGGATTTACACATAATGAAATGCCATTCTCCCATGAAGTAGGATAAAATTGAGTAATTAGTAGAAAAACATGTTTACCTCAGGCTGGGGATTTAGCTCCTTGATGTTGCTGCCTGCCTGGAAAGCACAAGGTCCCAAGCTTGACCCCCATCCCCAGTACAAAAAAAAAAAAAAAAAAAAAAAAAAAAAAAAAAT
>NW_022900915.1:25450262-25508862 GCF_012274545.1 Fukomys damarensis | reverse complement strand
AAAAAAAAAAAAAAAAAAGAATTACCTTGAGACCATAATGTTAAGTGAAAGAAATCAGACACAAAAGCTTAAATATCACACTGTTTCTATTCTGTGAGAAACCCAAAATATAAACAGAGCAAAAAAAAAAAAAGATAGATAGATAATGGGAAAAGGAAACAGATATGATTCAAATGGAAATTGGACCAAGAGATGGAGAGAGGCTTGAGGGGGAAAAGGGAAAGAGGAAAGGAATGGTGAAAACTTTAAGGTGTATTGTGTACACTTGCCTGTTCCTCATGAGGAATATAATCATTCTGTACTGCAAACAAGTCCAAATACAAGTACAAAAAAGAAATCAGAAAGAAATGTGCAGTGTGTTTCTGAGGCAGTCTTTTCAACACTAAGAGTTCTCAAATAAAAGGTAGTCATTTTAATTCTTTTGGAAAGATACCCAGCAGAGGGATGGTTGGGTCAAATGGAACCTCTAGTCCCAGCTCGTTCAGGTATCTCCATATTGATTTCCATAGTGGTTGCACTAGTCTGCACTCCCACCAACAATGGAGAAGGGTTCCTTTCTCCTCACAACCCAGCCAACATTTGTTATTGATTGATTTCTTGATAGCAGCCATTCTTTGGGGGGTGAAGTGGAATCTCAGTGTTGTTTTCATCTGCATCTCTCGAATGACCAGTGATGTTGAACATTTTTTCATATATTTACTTGCTGCTTTTACTTGTTTGAGAAATGTCTTTTCGTTTCAGATGGCATTTTTTTTTAATCAGGTCTTTATATTAGGTGGGCTTTTTTCTTTTAGTTCTTTATGTATTCTAGATAATAGTCCTTTGTCTGAGGAGCATCTGGTAAAAATTTTTTCCAATATTGTAGGTTGTCTCTTAGTTCTGTTGATGGTTTATTTTGCAGTGCAGAAGCTTTTTAATAAGATGAGATCCCATTTGTTGATTTTTTCTGTTAGTTCCCGTGCTACTGAGGATTTGTTCATAAAATCTTTTCCTATGCTAATGTCTTCAAGAGTTCTGCCTACCTTATCTTCCAGCACGTTTAGTACTTCTGTTTCAATATTTAGATTTTTAATCCACTTGGATTTTAATTTAGTGCATAGTGAAAGATAAGGGTCCAATTTTAATCTTTGGCAGGTTGAGATCCAGTTTTTCCAACACCATTTATTAAAGAGGCTATCTTTCCTCCAGTGGGGATGGTCAACTCCTTTGTCAAAGATGATGTAGGCTGAGTACATCTGGATTTGTTTTTATGTCTTCCAATCTGTTCCACTGATTGTCAAATCTGTTTCTTCTCCAGTACCATGCTGTTTTTATCACAGTGGCTTTGTAGTATAGTTTCAAATTGGGAATTGTTATACCCACTACCATGTCACAGTGATATATGTGCACATATGTTTATAGCGGCACAGTTTGTAATAGCTAAAACTTGGAAACAGCCCATTTGCCCATCAGTTGGACGCTGGATAAAGATGTGTTTTTTTCTATGGAATGGAATAGTACTCAGCCATAAAGAATTAGAAATTAGATTCATTCATAGGAAAATGGATACATATTGAGGTTATACTCCTAAGGGAAATAAATAAGTCACACGTGCAAATACCGAATAGTTTCTCTGGTGTGGATAAACTATAATAGTACATAAGATCCTAATGAGATAACTGACAATGTGAAATGGGAAGAAAAGGGCTAAAGGTGTAGGCGAAGTGGGAAGGGTAGGGGAAAGGAAATAAGGGAAAAGAAAAAAATGAGAAAATGAAAAAAATTGAAATAAAATTTTTGTAAATAGGGAAGGGAGGAGAGGGTGAAGGAAGGGCAGGGGTAAGGGGAAAAAATGAGAAAAAAGACCTGTCATGTAAATGTACAAGATCCCAATGATGAATGTAAGTGTACTGTGTACCTAAAATGTACCAATAAACTCAATGAGGAAAAAAAAAGTAGTCATTAAACCTTGCACCTTCTTTCAGAGTAAGCCCACCTACATATCTGTGCTCTGCTTACTGCTTTCTCAGGAACTGTCATTGGAAACATCGCCTTGGAAATATCTGATGTCCTTTGGACCTCAGCACCTAGGACAGCTGGCCCAGTAAAATCCTCAGGTTTGTGATAGGAGAGGTGCATTTTATTGGCCACTACATGAGAGAGAAGGGGAAAAACTAAATAAATATAGAGAGTGGTAAGAAAATAGGATGAATGGAGGGGAGGTTTTTGACAAGGTAGGTTTGGTTGACTTGAAATCTTATAACAGCGCATCAGTAACAAAAATAACCAAGGATCCAAATGGACTTTCAGGTAAATATGCATCTCAGAAAAAAGGTCTATTATAGGCTTGCTACAGCTGCAGAGGTTGTTTGCTCTCTCAGCTGAGAACTACTGCAGGGATTGCAGGTACTGGCCATCTAACAGAAAACAAACTTGCCTACTTCATTTCAAGCAAACTCCACTTATAAAGACAGAAATGCTGTAATGCTAACACTAGGATTTCTTATTTTTTCATTTGAATTAAGTTTGATTTACAGAACTAGCATATAAATCATGTGATTACATTTACTTAAGAATTCCAACTTTCAGGCTTAATCATCACACACTCTCTAGTTGAAATCGTCTTGTGTGTCATGAATAATGTCTTTGTAAATATCTGCAGGTCATCACATTCCCTGTTTTGGAACATGGTGTCCTTCCTTACTGACCTGGACTTAAACACTAAAATAAATACCAAAGTCTCCAAAACAAATTTTTAACTATAAGAAATAATATGGATTTTAAACAATTGCCCAAGGTAGGTTTTTGGCCAAATGGCTTATTTCAGTATCTTCATGGATATATTTGAATAATTTTATACTTTCAAGAAGCACCAAAGTCACAATAAACCTTGACTGTATCCCTGATGCTATGTCTCTTCCTCTAATTATATATTTGACTGAAATAATGAAAAGGAACATTTTACAGCAGTCACTTTAAACTATTGGGAAATGACCATGATTATCTTCCCTCTTCATTTAGTTGAGTGAAAAAGTTTCTGCCATTCTCTCTACCTTGCAACTCAGCAAATAAAGCCACCTAGGAGACATAGTGATAAGAATGACTGATAGAAGTTTGACATATTCAGGTTTACTTTGAAGGGGGTAGTGTTTAAAATCATTTATCGCCAGTCCTTTATCACTTGGCTGTCATCTCTAGCCTAATTCGATCTAACCAATGCTTCCCTTACATGGACTTTTTAAAGGCTGGATCAGGAAACCTACTTATATGAAGATAAGTAAAATTTTGCTTCTAAAATTTCTTCATGATAATGTAAACAGATTAATTACCACCTCTGTATCAAAATAACTAGAAAAAATAAGCCAAAAATGTTTTTTTTTTTTGTTTGTTATTGGTAAGTAGGTAGCTCAGAACTGACCCCTGAGAGAAAACAAATATGGCATGAAATCTGAAGTCACTTCAGTTTTCTAGCTGGCAGCCATTTCTAGGTATGGATAATAAAGTGTTTCCTGCGGGTCTTACTGAGGTAAGCATATCAAGGTTGCTATTCAGAAAAGGTGAAGAATCTAGAGTCTTGGTATATCTGGAGATGTATCTCATCAAATCTATGGATTAGTGTATATAGAGAAAACAAATATGGCATGAAATCTGAAGTCACTTCAGTTTTCTAGCTGGCAGCCATTTCTAGGTATGGATAATAAAGTGTTTCCTGCGGGTCTTACTGAGGTAAGCATATCAAGGTTGCTATTCAGAAAAGGTGAAGAATCTAGAGTCTTGGTATATCTGGAGATGTATCTCATCAAATCTATGGATTAGTGTATATATATAATTCCAAGAATAATAAGGGATTCAAAGAGCTTATATTCCTACTACCTAGAATGGAAAGACATCATATAAATTGAACAGCAGTATTTTTCAAGAGGTTGTTTTGAGTAGTGGCTAGATTCAAACTAAAACCTGCTTCTATAGCTTAGTGAGTTTAAAATAAAGCTGAAAAGAATCTAACTGATCACAGGTGACTTAAGTGAGTTCCAGAATGTAATCAAACATTTTTCAATGAAATGTACTAAATTCCAGCACATACATGTAAAATTTTAAATGCCAATTGTTTAATCATAACTGAAATTTCAGAAAAGAGAAAATATATTATGTCACTAGAATAATTAGTCAATAGGAAAAGACCTAGAAATAACAAAGAAAATGAAGTAGTAACAAGGAGTTTAAATGGCCATTATAAATATACTCTATATAGCTAAGTATGTAGAACAAAACACAATCATGAAGACACAGGACATAAGAGAAATATTTGCAACTAGAAAAGCATTCCCAAATTCAGCACATTTATTCAACATAAAACTATAAATTCTGGTGAGAACAAACAGGCAAGAGAGAAAAATAAAAGGACTTTGAAAGTTGAAGAAAGTAAGTCAAATTATCACTATTTGCAGATATAGAAAACTCAAAATATTCCACAAAAATTCTTAGAAATAATAAACAGATTCAACAGTTTCAGAATACAAGATCGGTGTACAAAAATAAGCAGTGTCACTATATGACAATGGTGAATAAATTGAAATAGAAAATAATCTCATTGACAATTGCTACAAAAAATGTCTAATAAGGAATTTAACCTAAGAGGTGAAATATACTTACCATCAAATATATAAAACATTCATGAAAGAAGGTTAAGATCACACAAAAATTAAAGATTTTCTATGTTTATGTGTTAGAAGATTCAATATTGTTGTCTTTTTGCTCAATTTGATCTACAAACTCAATGTAAAATACCTTCTTAGAAAAATACCAATTCTGTTCTTCAAAAAAGTATAAAAGCAATCCTAAAACCTGAATGGAACCATAAAAGAGCAGAATAGTAAAAAAAAAAAATCTTGAGCAAACCTAAAAAGAGGAGCCATTATACTACCTGACTTCAAAATATACTGCAAGTTACAGCAACTAAAACTGCGAAAAATTAAGACAGATACATAGATCAATGGAATAATAAGAAACCCTGAAGTAAATCAACAGACTTTAAACAAAGCTGTCAAGAGGATGCACTAGATAAATGACTGTAAAAAAAAAAGAGTAGTGAGAAATTTGGGAATCCACACAGAGAAGAAGAAAATCAGACTTCTATCTCTCAACAGTTAAAAAAGTCAACTCAAAATTTACTCAAGACTTCAATTAACCCCAAAATAATGAAATTATGAGGAATTAGAATTGTCAAACTTTTTCTGCACAAGATCCCAAGTACACATGAGACCAATTCAAATTAGAAAGTTGAGATTGTATCAAACTAAAAAATTTCTTCATAGAAAAGGAAACAATCTGAAGACACAAACTACTGAATGAGAGAAAATATTCTCCCACTCCACATCCAACAAAAGGTTAATATCCATAATATAAAAGAAACGAAAACAACTCAATAGTAACAAAATACGTAGCACAACTAGAACATGGGCAATAAACCTAAATGGACATGTCTCTAAAGAGGACACAGAGATGACCCACAGATACATGAAAACAACAATATTCACCATCACTACTCATCAGGGAAATGTCAATCGCAGCCGCAATAAGATATCACCACACTTCACTTTAGTAATGGCTATTATCAAAAATACCAAATACAACAATCATGGTAGAGGATGTGTAGACAATGGAATTTTGCAGAAGTACAGTCAGTATGCAAAAGAGTGTAGAGGTTCCTCAAACAATTAAAAGTGAACTGCTATATAATCCTGCAATCTCATCACTGGGAATTTGTGTAAAGGAAATACATGTAGAATGATGAAGAGACATCTGCATGCTCATGTTTATTTACAGCAGCCAAGATATGAAAGCAACTTAACGGTTGGATAAAAATATGTCCCGTGAGCAAAATGTGACTTTCTTAGTCCATAAAAATAAAAATATCTGTCACTCACGACAACATGGGTGGAACTGGAGACCATTTTATGAAGTGAAATAACAAAGAGACACACACACACAATTATCCCCTGATCTACCTTATGTGTGGAATCTGGAATAATTGATGTCGTGGAAGCGGAAAGCAGCGTGGTTATGACTTAGGGCTGAAGAGAATTAGGGAACTCACTAGTGCTGCAGAGAAGAGCTGTGTGAATTGGGAGGAAGTTGTGCTGAGCAATCTCAGAATGTACTGAAGGGTGAGTAGAGGGAACAATGATTTACTACACATTTCAAAAAGTGAGAAGAAAGAATGTTTAATATTTTTAACACCAAGGAAATGATGTTTAAGGAGACATCTATGTATACAGAATATTTATTAATTAATTTAAGTTTAACTAAAAGCTACACAATGAATACATATATCAAAACATAAGTTACTGCATTTATGCATACAATTTTATATGTTTCAGTTTACAAAGTAAATCTAACTAAAATTAAAAAAAAAAAACTGGTAAATGAAACTACTTTCACACAAGAAATAAAACAGTTTCGACACAAACTCTTCTGCAACTCAACTAAGGCAAAGCACTTTAACATTTATTTTATGAGTTCAATGCTAAACAATCGTATCTAATATTAACAGCAATAAAAACATGCCAATGACCAATTATCCAGATGAAAAGAGATATGTTTTAAGAAAAGAGATACTATTCCTAACATATAATATCTTAAGACATAATTCTTAGCAAATTGAATACAATGTTATATAAAATGAATATAACACCATGATTACCATCATGACCCTGTTTGGTTTATTCCAGAAGGAAATGTTGCTTCAGCACATGGAAGGTAAACACATGGAACTAAAAACCATATGACATCGTTATCACACATAGAAAACTCCTGTAATAAAATTAAGTATTCCTTCGTGATACAAATTCTGAGCTAATTATGCATAGATCCACTCATTTTTCATTAAAGAACTAAAAAAGATTTTAAGAAATGTCTGTTACGTGATTTCAACATGGTCTGAACATCATAGATATTTGTACTTACGCAAACTCAGAGGGCTGTAGCAGCCCCAAGTGACACAATCTTACAGTGGATCTGTCTTCTACAAAGTCCATCACTGATATTTTTACCGTATCATGCTCACAGATCTGTACATTCACCTATGTCCACACACACACACACACACACACACACATACACACACACAAGCACACACTTACACACATAGACACACATACACACATATATATACACGTAGATCAATGATAAAAATAAGCACTTTCCCTTAATTTTTTCAGATGCTTCTTTTCCTCAATCATAAGACTAGGAAAAGTTTTAGCAAATACTTCAATTCTGAACATATGTATTCATTTTCAGTATAGTAATTTTCTATTTATATCACATAGAAATATACATTAATCAAAGCCTAGTGTATAAAAAAAGGACTCACGCATGAATAGGTCAAAAATCTGATATTGCTGCACTTGTCAGCATCATTTATGATGAGGCAATTAAACAGCATATCTTTGTAGTGAATTTAGTTTTAGCTAAATTTTTGCATGACAAAGAAAATACAGACCATTTCTACCATATCACACTTAATTTATTTTGCACCCTTATAAGTACAATCTATAGACATAGGTTATAATTTAAGTTTTATTAGTATTCTAAGATTAATACTGGTATCAGATGTTTTCAATTAATCCTCAAACTGTATCTACTAAAAAAATGACACTGCAGCCCCCTTCCTCACTGCTGAGAAGGAAACAGTTGTGAAAGGAGAAATGGAGGAAAAACGGATGAATGAGTTAATAGTAGGCACAAATGAGGGAAAAAGTAAGACAGGGTTATAGTTTGTCTTCTTATGAAATGATTTGGAAAAAATCTGCTTCCAAAATCAACTTAAACTTTATAATTTAGCCTTACAGAATTTAGTGGGGTAATACAGCTAGGAATTAATTTTGTCCTTGGCATATAAAACAATATATTAATTTTAACTCCTGAGAGCAAATACATAATTAAAGAACAGTACATTACAGAAAGATAAGCTTTGGCTGATAATTTCTTAATTTATGAAGTAGATAGTATGTATTTTCAATAACATGGTAATTGACATACAGTATTTGGGTCACGTGCAGTACACACAAATAAAATTAATCTTATACATGAAAAATGTATGTTAATTTTTTAGCGATTACCTAAAATTTTCAATAAAACAGTTTTCAATTGCATATCACTTCTTTCTTCATCTCCTTTCAATAATGTATATATTATTCCTTATTATCTTTACTATACATTCAAAAGTCTACTCTTAGTGAAAATAAAATAAAATCGTTATTTCTTGATGTTACTTTTGATCCACAGAAGAATAAGTCTTATTCAGGTTATAAAGCAAAAATATGTACAACAAATATTTTTCCCAAAATTACCCAAATGAATGCATGCAGATCTGAGATGACTGAATTTCCTCCTATTATGTTTTGAAATCGGCTCACTTTGGAGACCAGCGAATGAGGTGACCTAATATACTAACAGAGTTATGAGTAAATCCCTTGACAGATGTATTTTAAGACAGTCACATTCACCTTTGACTGAAAACTTGCACATAATCCAATAATGAAGAGAGTTTATTGAGACTGACATGAGGTACTGGCATCTCCCATGTTCACTGACAACCTCGAACACAAGTCCAAGAGGCCGCTCTGGTATTTTCTGGGTTTTATTTGCTGATATTCACCCTCACGTGCCCTCAAACAGGTTATAAGATGCAAACACGCCAACATGTGCCTACTGAATTCTCCCCTGTGATGTTGGTGATGTTACAAAGGTACTGTGTGTTCCCTTCTTTCTCTTTTTTTTCCCCTTTTCCTTTCTCAGGTCTCTTTTTCTCTGTTTGTTTGGGTAACTTTATACTTTAAATGTGATTATATATATTTTTGAATCACACATATGGTTGCCTTGTATGTACTGGTGTGCTGTGACTGTATATGTGCAATAGTGTCTTGGGTCTTTTACAAATTGTAAGCAGCTTTCAAAGATCTTTCATATTCTCAGGTTAGTTAAGATAAATTAATATCAGGTTATAACAATGGTCAAGCAACCAAACTGCTTGATTGCACAAGGGAAAAAAAAAAGCTTTGAAAAGTAAAGAAAAATTATCTTTCTTTGACTAGAAAATGAATATTTGGATTTGTTCTGCTCTTTAGCATCGATGTCAAAGCCATAATCCCTTCCTTTGCTTTTTTAGTCAAAGTGAAGACAGCTTTCCCCACACACGTGAGGTAAGAAAATGGACAGTACGGATAAGGTATCTCGGCATTTTCATTATAAGCAGGCAACTAAAATTTTTGGTTTAGAAAAAATCTTAAAAAGAGATTTTTGCCACCATATTTTCCTAAAGAATAAGACTGTGTCATGAATGAAGATTGTAATAGAATACTTTATGCTATGTTAGAAACCATTTAGAAAAAATAAACATTTCATTGAGTAAATAAGATAGGTTAAAATATTTTTATTGTTTTCAAAGTGATGAGTAGATATATTTCAAGGAGAATAAAGACAAATTAGGGCTAACTTTAATTATAATGTTGATTTAGATCAAACTCTGCAAAAAATAATCTAGGTATGTCTAATACCAAACTGGAATAACCCTGGCATTCTACTTGCATAGATGACAGGTTAGATCGATGTGATGTGATTTGCTACAGAAAGTACGCAGTTCAGTGAGACATCCTTTTACAATGCGGGGTAAGCATAACTCTTAATACATGTGTTTTATATCAGGCATGCTTTCATTTTTCTTGATGGAAAATCTATGGGAAAATAGTAGTTCCATCATGTTCGTGAATAAATAAGACCATTCCATCAAAATAAACTGTAAACTATGCTTAGGGCCAGGGATTTAGCTCAGTGGCACCACACCTACCTCTCAAGTGCTTGGTCCTGAGTTTGATCCCCAGTCCTGAAAAAAATAAAATAAAAGACTATGCTTGTTTACTCTTTAGAGCACAGCCGTTTATATTACTTATAATTCCGTTTTGACTGGGCTTAGTAAATGACCTATAGTGCATTTAGTAAATTCAGTAGTCTTAGTAACTTCTTAATTAATTACAAATTATAAATTTGAATCTTTAAAAAAGCTATTGAGTGTGGAATTAATAAAAATTTTCAAGCATTATAAAACATAGAAGATAATATGCTTTATATAAAGCCAAAATTTGATATAATATAGTTTTATGGGGATGCAAAAGAGGCTTAACATGTTATAGGGGATTATAAATATTAAAAACTATTCTGAAAATTCACCACTGGGTGAATTATTATTACCGATTTTTAAGTCTTTTACATCATCCTTTAGAACAGCACTGAAACACAAGCATGGTATTTTGTATTTTGTCATTTTCAGAGAACAATAATTTCTAATTAAGATGAGTCTGACCAATTATTTCACAGTGCTACATATCAGATTAATAGCCTGGCGTGGTGGTGCATGCCTATTATCCCAACACTACAGAGGCTGAGGCAGAAGGATCGCTGTGAGTTCAAGACCAGCCTGGGCTGCATAGTGAGTTCCAGGTCTGTGTCAACTACATAGTGAGACCCGGTCTCAAAAAAACAAAAAACAAAACAACAACAACAACAAAAACAAAACAAAAAACAAACCAGATTAATAATAACTAGCATTTATTAAGTTATGGCTTTTTAAATAGATCATTTCAAGATGAACAATAATGCAAATTTTGATATCTTGCACCAAAAAAGAAAAAGAAAAAACTATTTAATTATTTGGGAAGCATTTTGTTAATCTGATCAGACAAGGCCAAGTAAGAAAGGCGGGGAGGGTTCAGACTCTGTTCAGAAGAGTGAAAACATAACCGTCAATAATCAGACCTGCTGCCCTACAGCAGCAAATTTCCCTTAGATCTGAACTTCTTTGAAGAAATCAAATGAAAAATAAGGAAGAATTGGAGTAGATTTAGTGTGGTTCTGCTCAGTCAACATGTCAATTAATATAACTCTGACTTTTATTGAAAAGTTTCTACAACCACAAAGTCTTCTGTTAAAAAATGTAAGTTAGCTAGGCATTGTGTCACACACAAATAATCCCAGCATTCTGAGGCTGAGGCAGGAGAATCACAAAGTCAAGCCCACCCTGTGTAATTTAGCACCTTAGAGAAACTCTGTCTCAAAAATAAATAAATAATAAATAAATAATAAAAGTTTGGGGATATAGCTTAGTGGAAAAGCTTTGAGTTCAATCTTTAATACCATGTCAGAATGAGAGAGAGAGAGAGAGAGAGAGAGAGAGGGAGAGACAGAGAGAGAGAGAGAGAGAGAGAGAGAGAGAGGGTCTCAGTAAAGTTTTGGCTCCAAAATTTTTCATTCTCAGTAATTTTTAAAAAATATTGTTTATGTATAATTAATTGGCAAAATTTGCAAAAGCTTTTTAAAACTATTTATTGATAGATCAATAACCGCTGTAGGATAGGATTAGGGGAAATTTCATTATATAAGGACATTTCCATAAAGAAAGGAATACATTGTGAGTTTTCCTTTGCTTCTCTTTCAGGTGCTTGGTAATAGCGTTTTACTAAGTTAAGCGATTGCTCAGGAACGTATTAAAATCTTGTCACGTTGAAGGCCTAAAAAAAAAAACTAAATATCAACCCCTATGACCTATACATATAAAAAGTCTAAATAAGTTAATGAGTAGAAAACACTTAAATTTAGCTAATAATTTGGTCCATTGAAAAAAATTATATTTTGTGGTACACTATAACTTTAAAATTTAAAGTTATTGAGCCTAGATTTAGCACAGTGGTGCGGCTGCCTGCCTTGCAAGTGCAAGGTGCCAAGTTTGATCCCTGGTACCAAAAAAATAAAAATAGAAAATAAAAGTTACGATTTTTCTCTTGAGTATATGACTATATTTCCAGGAATGAATTAAGTGATGTCTATTTGATAAGTACTTAGCCCGTATAAAAAGAAAAATTTACAAATCGTATGCTCTATGCGAAGTAGTAAGCTGATTTCATTGCTTCTGAGAATATTAAGGCGACATGATCTACAAGACACTATCCTTTGTTCCTCATAACACTGGAATTCTTTGACAATCATTTGATTAAAAGTAGAAATATGACTTGATGAAGCCAGGAATTTATCTAGTTCTTTTTGTTAAAGACGGGAAATTTATCTAGTTCTTTGGAAAGACGGGATTTGGAGGAATAAATTATCCTCTGTTGTGAAGTTCTTGGATCCAATCCCCTCCTCTAGTGCTAAGGCTCTGATTATATTTGCTGTGGCTGTGGGCAGTGACAAGGGATGGGCACCGGACTGAAGGAGAGTCACAGACAGATTTAATGGAAAAAAAATGAGAGATGAGCGCCCGACAGAGCGAAAACGCGCACGGAACGTGGATTCAGAGCGCAGGAAGAGCGGGCAGAGGAAACCGCAGTAAACTACATCTCAGACCAGCAGCTAAACTGACGCTGAGAGGGCTGCTTTCCTCGACACTCCTGAGCCCCAAAAGAAAATGAGAACTAATACTGTAAAAAGAGAACATAAAGAATCTCTACGAAACTTGGAATTGTCACCTTGAAAAGGAAAAATGACAACAACTTGCAGCATTTCCCTTACAGAGAGCAAAGTGATTGTAAGGCTGTGTGCCGATGACGGAAAGAAATGGACTATTGATCTAGTTTTGTGAGACTTCTAAAGAAGAGGATTAGATCACCACACAAATGATTGTGAAGGTGGCGCTCCTGGACTCCCAACCTGTAGCACAGTTATTGGGTTCTGGAACAGTGAGATTAGGAAAGTGATGAATGTGGGCAGAGAATGAAAAGCAGGCAAAGGATGCATAATGCTCAGAACAGGTTATTAACGTGGAGCTTATGTGGAGCCAAAAGTCCGCTCTCTGTAAAACTGACTAAAAGAAGCATGCACATTGGTAAATTTTTTTACTTCAAGGTACAAACTATTTCATCAGTTTCCTGTGCCTGCTTCGTACATATGATTTAACACATAGCAGAAGATTAATTTCTGAGGACAATTCAGAATGAATTTCATTTCTCTGCAGAAAATGAGTCCTCAGCCAGAAAGCACTAGAAACTTGATAGTGGTGTCTGTTTATAGTCAGCTCATGGAATTGGTATTGCATAATGCACATTTTCAGCTGAAGGCTTACTTATTTCCACCTCAACTGCTTAGCTTTCATTCCAGTTTTAGTACAACCACTCTGTTAGGAAAATCTTCATACTGTAAGTCATCAGTCATTCTGATTACTGCCAAGTATGCCCATTACCTTAAAGTGAGCAAAAACAATGCATCATACATGACAAAATCAAATTCACACTAGCTAAAAGAACTCCCACAATAGTTCAATTAACATGTGGATGTTTGTGTGAAGATATGTGCTTTTGTTAGGTGAGGTATATAAACCATACACTTTAAAAAATGTTCATTTAAAACAGATTGCTGTAGAACAAGTTTGCACACAGACATTGATTATTTTCCTTTACTATTGTATAATCATGACATTTCTATTAATTTTAAGCATTGTGATAATATATATTACTTTCAGTAAAAACAGATATGATTATTTTAAAATTTGTTTCACTAACATTCTAAAAGTATATATTATTTAAATTGAAAACTGTTTACAGGTAGTTAAAGCTCGGTTATACACTTTGAATTTTACAAGCTTCTCTGTGTTAGTATATTTACTACATATTTAAGGCCCTCATATCTTATAATCAGATTTTGCTGGGACCATGAAATTCTGGGAAAATTGGATTTTGTAATGCAAATTTATATTTAGTTTACAACAAAAAAATCTAGTTGATCAATTTTTTTTTGCTTTAATTGAGTTTATTGGTACATTTTAGGGATACAGTACAGTTGCATTCATTGTTGGGATCATGTACTTCTACATGACAAGTCTTGATTCTCATTTTTTTCTTCTTACCTCTGCCCTCCCTTCACCCCCTCCTCCCCTCCCCATCTACAAACACTTTATTTTCATCTTTTCATTCTCTCACATTTTTTTCTTTTCCCTTTTTACTCTTCCCAATTTTCATGCAACAATATCAAGGCTAAGCATATCAGATCCATATGTTAATTAGTAACTTTGTTATCACCCTTAGTAGAGAAGCTGCACAGAACTCTATTTAAAATCAACACTTTTTTTCTTGATGAATATGGCATCAACATTAAATACTCTTAGGCTATATTTCAACAAAGATGGTTGCTTCTTCAGCCGCCCTTCTGTAAGTTTTATGGTTTAGATTTGCAAATTTTAAAGGCTTGCTGCTCAATTAATGCAGCTTTGAAGTGATGGGAACAGGAGAGTCCTAACTTCATCAGTACAGTGTTCCATTTGTTAGGTCCAAATTTGATGACACTGTTGAGAGCAATGGAAACTTCCTTGAAGAAATGGACCTCCTTGAAGGAAGTGGTCCACACGGGGCGCGGTATTGAAGATCACATCTGTTCTTTCTCATCTGGCTCTCTCATTCCCTTTCAGCTTTCTGTCTCCCAGAGGGAGCACATCTTTTCTCTGTCATGTGTTTTCACCATGATGTCTTGGTTCTCCCACCTTCCAAGAAGTAAAGGAGTCAGCTGACTCTGGACTGTCCACTCTGGAAACATGAGCCAAAATAAATCTTTCCTCCCTTAAGTTGTTGTTCTCAGTGATAAGAGGGTTACTAGCTCATTGAGAGAATATGAGTCGAGGAAGAGAGGAAGAAAGGTGCTCACCCGTAGAATGAATATTGTCTTTTAAAATGTGTTTTAAAAAAGATAACAATATTTTCCCACCTATTCTACTTCAGGAAAAAAGTCCACAGAGTTCCTCATTTTATGGCCTCCATTGCTGTTCAATGGTTAGCATTACTTGTATTTTAAATTTATTACTATGTTCTGCCATTATTTCCCATTATTTTATATTGATTATATGTCAGGAGTATTGATTTCCAACAGTGTTTTGAGCAAATTCAAGCCAAATAATTGCATAAAAAACATGAAATGTATTTTATATTAGGAAACAGTCATGTACATATAATACACGAAATATAAGCTATATAATATCTTCTTATATAAAACTTTTCTCTCATTTTTTCATTGTCTCTTTTCTTTGGGACTCCTTTTCTTCATTTTCCTGTCTAATTTATTTCAATCTCTTTGTCTTTCTGAAAGTTCATTGTGAGGTGTGATCGCAACAATATATTAACTCTATTTCTATCGCTTGGGATCTGCATTTTTAACCCATTAGTTTGATGCTAAAACAGTCTTGATTTCCTTTAATTCCACAATGGGTACAAGTGTCAGTAGTTACATGTTGAGTACAGTTACAGGTAAAATTAATCTCCAACTTTTGTAGCCAAGATAAAGAAACTTTACCCAGTAGGTTTTTGCTATATTCACTCTCAGACCTTGGGCCAGAAAGACACAAGTATCCTGTGTTAGATACTTTACTGAGTACATTTAACTCCCTAAACTTGGTGGGAAACTTGAAGTACTCAAGACTGTTCTCTCTAATAAAATCGGTATTTAAAACTTAATTAAGAAACAATCAAATGGAATTGAGTTTCATAGGAGTTGCTAAAGGCCTGAAGATTCAATGACTCATATTAACCCCTCACCACTTTTGATATCTATGAGAAGTTCCACTAATGTGAGAATGGACTTGATCCAATACTATACTGATAAAAACTGGATGCCATCAAGCATTTTGTGACTTGCCTTCCTTTTCCTTCTTGACAAGAGTGTATGTTGTTAGTTTCTTCTTTGAGTGACTGAATGTTCTATTTACAAACAACTTCTTAAAGAGTTTTCTGCCCCACATAGACGTTAGCCCATTAACAGAATTTCTTATATTAGGTTAATACAAATTTTGAAAAATGGTTCTTACATTTGGCTATGTGAAATAATCTTATTAAAGCTATCTCTCTTCTCATGAGGAGAAAACTGTGGGTAAGTAGGAACTAATCTAATTACTATATTTATACTTGTGGTAATACTAAAGAATTTTATAAAACTATATTTTTCTGTATATGTGTATGAAATTATAAGGTTCAGATCTATCTGTACATCTGTGTCATGTGTGTCATAATCTAATCTGTTCAATAATTACCTGATGATCATTTCTGTGCTCACACACCTGGATCTTGGATTATGACTTCCGGTTCCCATGTAATGCTAGCATATGTGCCACATGATAAAAAATACTTGGTTTTGTAACCAAGTAAATGTCATCCTCCCATCCTTACTGTGAAGAGCCCCTTTTGATTAGTAAACACTCAGAAGATAGAATTTAGATTTCCTCTTACAAATTCTATCTATTCTGAAACATTTACATGTATATACATATATATATACAAAAATATACACATATATACACAAATATACACAAATTTTAGAACTGTGTTGTTCATAAATCATTTGTTTCTGAGAGACTAATAAATTGTTTGATTAAAATGCAAATAATTATAGGAAGACAGTATGATATACATGGATTTGTGTATTTTCTTTTTGTCAGTAGTAAGCAATCTCAGAATATTGACACTTCACTGAATTATAAAGGAAGTATTCTTTCTGATAATTTGTTTAATTTCGCTCAGAATATTCTTTGATATCCTAGTGATGTGAAGTTGTCTAGATATTTGTTTTCTAACTGTTTGCAGTTACACTTATGTGCTCTTTGCTGAAACTGATGCTTTTCTTTTCTTTCCCTAAATAAGATAAAAAGAAAAGACAAGGCTTTTCTCATAGGGGTTTGTATTCATGACTTCCAATTTCAGCATCCTTGGCATTCCCAGACCAGAATATATTGTAACATTTACCTAGTTTTGATTAAATCAAGCTAAATTTTCAAACTGATTGCTTTTTCTGATTTCCAAAATCATTAAAACCCTGGGGGACAAAGTTCCCAGACAATAAGAAAGAAAATATATATAATGTTTTCATTTTATTTTTTCTTGACATTTTAAATAGTTTGTAACTTTTTAGGTAATAGATTATAGGTTTGTGCCATTTTGGGAAAATGAGCAATAATATTAATGAGTAATAATGATAATGAGTAGCAGCAGTAGGAGTATACTAAGAGGAATGGTAGAAAATACATTTTGAAATTATACCTATTGCATTATTTTCTTTTGCAGATTACAACCCATCTCATTTCTTAGGAAACTTAAAATCAGTCCAAATTTTGTAGTAATCTCCCCTGATCTCTGAATGGTATATTCCAAGACTGCACTGCATGCTTAAGATTGCTGATAAGTGGATCGGGGATTTAGCGCAGTGGTGCAGTCATCTCCCTCGCAAGTGTGAGGTCCCAAGTTTGATCCCCGGTATCAACAAACAACAACAAAAAAGAATGCTTATAGTAACAAACCTCATAGAGACCAGACATTTCCCATGATAGAGTCTAATCTATAAACTAGGCACAGTATGATACTAATGATAAGCAATAATAAGAAAAAAATTACAATGTTATAACATTATTTAACATTACAAAATATTTCTGCCTGGAAGTTTTAACACTTATGAGTGATGTATTCTTAATAGTTCAGCTTATTTTGAACTTCAATGAGAGAAATGACTGAAAGCAAAACTAGATTAGTAGGAACTAATCTAATTACTTTATATTATACTTTTGGTAATACTAAAGAATTTTACATCAGATTATTTTGAACTTCAATGAGAGAAATGACTGAAAGCAAAACTAGATTAGTAGGAACTAATCTAATTACTTTATATTATACTTTTGGTAATACTAAAGAATTTTACAAAACTGTATTTTCTGTATATGTGTATGAAATTATAAGGTTCAGATCTATGTATATATCTGATCTTAAATGTAATATTTTTTCCTCTGACAAAATATGATATAAAATATGGTAAAATATATGGTAATATAAATCATCCAAAATCATACCAGATTATCTTTTCAAGATTTTTAAAAATAGAGAATGTACTTTATCTTTTAGCATTGGAAACAAAATTTCTCTCTGCAATAAATGGCAAGCATCTTTGTGTTTATTACAAAAGCTTTGAGACATCTAAATTCATTGTTCTCTCCTGTACTTTTGCATCCTGTATCTCCAATGTGTTACTTATAGGATACATGTTATCTACAAGATCACATATCCCTCTCTGTATTTCCCTGTGAGGACTGCAGTTCAAGAAAATCAGTCATTGTGTCTAATATCATTATTATTAAAATCATCATCTATAATAAAATGTTTTGTTTCTCTAACCCTTGGTAGACTTTTTGGCACCATGCATGAAATATGGCCAGCTAAATTATTAATCAGTAAGTAGGGTAGGGTAATATTTTAGTTCTTTCAGCTTCTTCACAATCCAGGTTAATAAATGTACATTCATACAGACAGACATACACACAAATACATATATATACATATATATGTATATATATGTAAATATATACATAGACCTTGCTGATACTTGAGGGAAAGAGTGATAGAGAAAATAGGATCAAGAAAAATTATAATTTAGGCTGTTCTAGAACAGTATGATTGCTCTTTTATAATAATCTGAAAAAATGGTATATTATTTAGGGTGTTTGTCAAATGGTTGGCTTTTCCTTTTCTTTTCCATCTAATGCCTCAGTCATAAGCAATCAAATCGGTACTAAGATTCTAGGCTGATATACAATTTAGCAGGCAATTTTACACTGAATTCCCTTTTTAAAATGTGAGGAACATTTCAAGTTACAATTGTGAAATCATTTGATGAAATTCTAGATACTAAAAGTTGAAAAAGTTTCATTTTAAAATAATTTCCATAAACACAAAACCTTTCCTCTTTTTCTTTTTTTTCATTAAGTTTATTGGTAAATTTTAGATACATAGTACAATTACATTCATCACTGGGATCTTGTACCTTCACATGATGTATCTTGGTTCTTATTTTTTCCCCATACACCTGCCCTTCCTTTACCCTTCACCCTTCCCTAGTTACAAAAACTTGTTTGTATTTTTTCCTTTTCTCATATTTTTTTTCTCTTTCCTTCTTTCCTTTCCCCTACCCTTCCCACTTTCCCTACTCCGTCAGCCCTTTTCTTCCTATTTTCCATTATCAGTTATACCATTTGAACCTTATTCACACTTTTAGTTTTTCACACCAGAAAAACTATTTGTAATTTACATATGTGTCCTATTTATTTCACTTGAGCATGGCCTCAGGCTGGGGATTTGGCTCAGTGGTTCTGCCTGCCTCAGGAGTGCAAGGTCCCAAGATACAAGAAACAAAAAACAAACAAACAAAAAGTGTATGGCCTCAATGTGCATCCATTTAATCCATTTAGCTATAAATGACTCTAGTTCATTCTTTTTTGTTTGTTTGTTTCTTTGAGACAGGGTCTCACTATGTAGTTGAGACTGACCTGGAACTCACTATGTAGCTCAGGTTGGTCTCAAACTCACAGCAATCCTCCTGCCTCAGCCTCCCGAGTGCTGGGATTACAGGCATGCGGCACCACGCCCGGCTAAAGAGTAAAACAAATCTTTTGGGGGGTGTACCAGGGATCGAACTAGGGTCCTTGTGCCTACCAGACAGGCAGCGCAACCACTGAGCTAAATCCCCAGCTATAGTTCATTCTTGTTTGTTTTTTTTTTTTTTTTTGGTACCAAGGATTGAACTCGGGTCCTTGTGCTTGCAAGTATAGTTCATTCTTTGACAGCTGAGTAACTATTCCATGTTATAGAAAAAACACATCTTCTTTAGCCAGTTTCCAGTTAATGGGCACTTGGGCTGTTTCCCAGTTTTTGCTATTACAAACTGTGCCACTATAAACATGGGTGCACATATAGCAGTGTAGTGCAATTCTTTTAATTCTTTTGGAAAGATACCGAGGAGAGGAATAGCTGTGTCAGATGGAACCTCTGATCTTTGTTTTTTAAAGTATCTCCATATCGATTTCCACAGTGGTTGCACCAGTCTGCACTCCCACCAACACTTTTTCTTTAATTTTTTTATTTGCATGTGTTTGCAGTGCATGCAGTTAAGTCATCTTGGGGAGTGGGTACATGAACATAATACAGCTTCTCTCTTGCCTCGCTCCTTTCTCCTCAGTGTTCCCTTTCTTCATGTTTGTTCTTGTTGATATTGTTAATCTTATCTCATGTTTATGACATATATACCTACAGGATATTAGCTTCCTGTACTTGGCATATCTTTAATATACTTATTTCCCCTTCCCCTCTTGCCTGCTCCCAACTTCCAGGGCTCCTTCCCATTTGTAAGAGCTCTATCTCCTTGTCACCACCTAGTCATCCTTTACTGTGCCTGTATACCAATGTTTGCAACAGCAAAATTCATAATAGGTAAATCTTGAAAGCAGCCTGTATACTTAGCAACAGATAATTGCATACAGATGTAATATCTATGCACAATGGAATACTACAACTTCAAGACATTTGTAGGAAAATGGATGAACCTGGAAAATATAATTGCGAGTGAAGTAAACCAAACACACAAGTTTGAATACTGCACAGAATCTCCTTTCGATTTTTGAAGTATATTCTGTATGCTCCACAGGAAAGTTCCAAGCACAATAGTTCTATCTCTGAATCAATTGTGCAGATCAGGATATTTATAAACACTGCATTTCCACATTCTAATGTTGGCAAAATGTAATCTAGACTTAATAAGTTTTAAATGTATCTCTTTATCTAATTTTCTTTTGCTATTTATTTCTCCACTTTTATTTTTGAATATAAATTAAATATTACTGATCTCTTCACAAAAATGAGTTGCATATATCCTGGATTTCTAATAGAGTTAAAATGAGAACCATGTAATATTATTCTCTTCAATAAAACTTTCTGTGATGCTGAGGCACACCAGTAAGTTCTTTAAAGTAATGGAGTCTGGATCCTAATCTCGGATAAGCTTCATTCAAGGACTTAATTTGCTCCTGTAGAAATAAAGATGTTGTACTAGATCACCCTTTTCAAAACTAACTTTTCCATGTCCTAAACTTAGAGTTGTTGAGACCTCCATAAATTGCTGTTTATTGTATTTACACATTATTAATTAACTCAAAATTGTGTACATATGTTTAAATGGAAACTATATCTCTCCCTAATTGGAAAACGAATTTTGAGTTGAACTAATAGTAGTCACTTTAAAATGGTAATTATTATAAAGGTAGATAACCTTGCACAGGCAAAACTCACTCTGATGTTTGTCTCTATTTGGTTATAAAGATATTAGACCCTGTTAGAGCAATGTCTCAGATGCTTGAATTAAGCAAAATATTCATAAACAAGATAGGGCAGGGCATTTAGCTCAGTGGTTCTGCCACATGCCTCTCAAGCGCAAGGATCCAAGTTTGATCCCTGCTTCCCACCAAAAAGGAAAATAACTTTTGTACATTCAAATGTACAAGCAAAATATTCAAAAGCAAGTTAAAAGGCGAGTAACCTTTTGTCATTTCTTCTGTTACAGGCGGGCACCTCATCTGTGCAGAGGACTGTGATACTGATTATACCCAAAGCAGTTGTGAAAAGTGAACCTCAAAACTGACTTGTTTACAGAAGTCAGACTGGTGAAGCCTATGTGCTGAAATCAGAGTAACTCACGCCCAAATTCTGTTCCCACAACTAAAACCTTCTGACTAGAAGGACAATGTTCTAATTGCAACCATATATTTTGTCTACTGCGTTCCTAATTCGGGAATGCTTTGTCTCGTCCTTTATGAGCCTTGCTTACATTAATTTCAATAAAATCTGCATATGGCTCACCTTCAACTCAATTGATTGCGAAAAAAGTTCAGTGCCTGGGATTGGCCAGCATCTTTGTCAGTGGCAACAGCATTGATCATCCTGGCTTCCTGATTTCTCTCTCTTAGTTCTGTCTTCCAGTGTATTTATTTCTCAGGCAGGCATCGTATACTGGGCATGGGACTGGAACCTAGCTGCAGGGGTCTCTGGTAAACTGGCTCAACCATTTCTGAGAGTTAAGGCTCTCTCATAGACAATGGTTCTGAGAACCATTAGTGTGGAAAAAATTTAGGTGCACTAGTTTAATGATACTAATGTTCATATTTATTTAACTGAAACATACTGTGTTCCAAACTATGATCAAAGCACTGAATTTTTATTCCTGTTTAATTGTCATAACAATTCAATGAGACAGCTAAGTTGTCATTCATATGAACAAAGGAAGGAAGACAGTCTGAAGGTGGAATCCATTGAATGGGAGGATTATGGAAATAGGGAAAAAAATCAACAGGGAGTCACAAAACAATGAAAATTAAGAAAATGAGTGGAATCTTATAATTCAGAGAGACAAGTACAAATTTGTTCAATATTAGCCAAATTCTGAAGGTGTTCTTCAATGACCTCACAAAATTAAAATTTTGCATTTTTAAGGGCATGTAAAAAGGATAAATATTACTATTTTCCTAGTACCTACAGTAATGTGTGACACATAGTAGAAAGATAAGCAGGTGGAAAGTAGCAAAAAATCAAGGAGGGAGAAAGGGAGGGGGAGACAGAGAGAAAAAAAGAGAGATGGGAGGGGTGGAGAATAAAGAGCTAAGAGGATAAGTAAAGGGTAACATGAACTATACATTAATGTCAGAGAATTTAGAGCACAGAATGTGATGTAGTAAAAACTGGACTATTGTGAAAGGGCAGATGTCTTGGGTGAGCAGCATGGAAAGATTCAGTCTTATGGGCATTGGATCTGCCAAAACATTGGTAGTTCTTTTCATCAGTGAAATAGGTTAAATATTCTGGATAGAGCTGGAGATCATGCATGAGTCATCAATATACAAGACTATTTCATTTTGGACTCCATGTACTCCATTATCTTTATATTAAACTGAGTTATACTTTAGACTGATACACAGTGGTTGAATTGTGAACATGAACGTGAGCAATTGATTTCATTTGCTTGGAATACAAATGATATAACAATAATGGAAATAAGTTTTCTGGATCTTAGCCAAACAGTAAAACAAATTGATGAAAATTTATTTTTCATTATGTTTCAGCTTCATTTATATTGACATAATTCTAGATATAGATCTCTGCGAATAGATGAGCCACAACTCAGCACAAGGTTATTTGATCCAAGAGCAAAAATTAAAATACAGAAGAGCTTTGGGACCACAACATTGATTTTTATCTGATGACCTTAGTACTCTATGTCAATGTTTTAGCAATAGGAGATAACATGACTTGAAAACATTTTCATTGTTCAGTAAAGAAGATTGTGATGCTTTTTCATCTTCATATCCTAAATCATTAAATTTAAGAATAAAACTGGTGCGTGTGAGGATCTGAGTTTGATTCTGAATACCAAAAAATAAAAAAAAAGCCTTAAGAATAAAATATACTGCTGATACTAGTTACTGTTACTTTAAAATTACTGACCATCTTTCTAGATATCAATAATCTACCACTACATATCTAGAACTTAGACAAAGCTTTATGATAAAAGCCTAAATATCTCATAAAATAAAAATAAAGTATGAAATTGAATAATTGAAAGGCTATAAACTTTGTTTATAGATGAAGCAAAGTTTTTCCTCCCTTCACAGCCTTTTAAAAAATTTTAGACATGAACGGGGAAAAAATAAGAACCAAGATGGATTATTTAAGGGTGCAAATTTCCAGTGATGAATGTCATTATATTATATACCTTAAATGTACCAATAAAATTAATTTTAAAATATGTAGACATAATTCTAATGGGATTGTTCATTTGATTTCTCAGGCAACAACAAAACAAAATAGAATTTGATAACTTTTCAAAAGCTGGCAATTCAACACTTTCAAAGCAAGGCAGCTAAGAAAATTAGAATAGAAAAAGAAAGGAAAAAATATTGTTTCAAGCTGTGGCAAGAGGTCTGGTCATGATATTCTGGGATCCTTTATTTCACCTTGCTAAAATCAATAGAGGTTACAAGTCCCAGCTGACAAAAGAATAAATTTTCACAATTCCAGAAGTCCAAGTTTTTATAATTTACTCTAATCATATTGACCAATATTAAGATGGCACTTACCATAAGAAAGAGGCTGCCAAGTTAAAGACTCTAGTCAGATCTGGAGCATCCAGTTAAAGGGTGGCAGTCTGGGACAAAGAGACTGGGCCACAAGCAGAATGCAGCCAATTCATTTCATAGCTTCAGCTGCAGCAGAAATAATGTATCTTTTAAAAAATAAATGTAATGTTATTACATTAACTGAGGCAGGGTCCATTGGGAGATCCCTTCCTTTTTCATAGTAGCCACGTTAGACATAATCCATTCAGAGTCACTCAGAATTGTTATAATGCATACATGTAGTACAGGTGAAGTCTTGCTTCTTGTATCGCTTCCCTAAACATCACCCAAAGTTTGCTTGAAATGCAGGATATCAGACTATACCCTCAAACCCTCAGAATCAGAATTATTAAACAATATATGAAATTATGTACATTCATTAATGTTAAACAGACACTATGGTAAAAGTTGCAACAGGTTTTCTGCCTTCTGCATTAATACTTACTATTTATTTCCACATTGCCTGAAGAGTCTGACATTAGATGAGTGTTCTTTGCGAACTTCAGAGTGATAAGGCACAATTTCATTTAAAACATCGCACCGATCTTTATAATTTAAGAAATATCAAAACACAACAACGTAAGTAATATTCAAGGAGATTATGATGAGTCACCTAAGTGAATCTTGAAGCTAAATTAGACTCAGAATTATTTATTATTACATGTTAGTGGAGGATACACTTACATTCCTCTACAGAATCGGTACCTGTACATAATGCCTCTTAATTCCCTTTCCCTTCCCTTTTTCTCCCTTCCATCCATCTCTCGATCCCCTCCCTTTTTTGTACATATTGCGAATCTATAATGGTGATAACCCTTGTGTGGAGTTGATACGTGTACACCATGCACCTTAATCCCCTTTTTCTTCGCTTTCTATCCCCTTGCTCCATTCCTCTATCTCTTGATGCTCTTCCCCTTCAAGAGCTTTATCACCCTACTTCTGTTATCTAGCATTTCTTTTGCTTCTGTTCATACTTTGAGTTTCTAATATAACAGAAATGATGTGATATTTAAGTATTATGGTCTCAATGTGAATCCATTTTCCTAAAATGTATTTATCTTTCTTTACAGCAGAGTGGTACTCCACTGTGTGTAAATACCATATTTTCTTTCTCTATTCACCTGTTGATGGACATATAGACTGCTTGTAAGATTTAGTTTTTATGAAGTTTACTGCTATAAAATGGGTATGTATGTATCCATGCAGTAAGACATCTTCAACTCTTTCAGGAAGATACCTAAAAAGAGAATAGCTGGCTCCATTTGAATATATAGCTTCACTGTCTTGAGAAATCTCCAGACTAATTTCCAAAGTGATCATACTAGTTCTCATTCCGACCTACAGTGTAGAAGGGGTCTTTTTCTACACAGCTTCACCAGTATTTCATTTCTTGACCGTGGCTACTCTTTCTGAACACTGTTGTCTTAATTTGTATTTCTCCATTGTTGAGTATTTCTACATATGCTCATTGGCCATCTGTGGGATGTCTATTCATTTATCTCCATATTTTCTAAGAAAGTTGAACTATTGAAACAGTTCTAATTTAAATGGTAAAAATAATGTGCTTTTCTATTTTTTATTGCTCTTTGTTTTCTAATTTGCCAAATAAATATGACAATATTTTATATTATCTATTTCCTGAGCATGGAAAAATGAGGCATACTCTATTTGATTGTTCTTCAGATACTGACAAATATTTTACTGTTGATGTGTTCAATGATATTTCAATAAAACACATAAAAATCTTGGAAATGCACATAATTTACTATTTATGTGCACAAACAGAAAGAATGCATTGTAATTCTATGGTCTAAATATTATAAACACATGTTAAATGTGATTTCATACACATTATGTTTCAGTAGCATAGAGGACATGATGTACTGAAAACTTCACCATGAACTTCAGCACTTAAGATCCTAAGTATGATCGTGTATACTATTTTAAGTTCTTACATCCTCAATTAGACAGCTTTTTTGCAATTAAGTTCCACGATTGGTTAAATTGTAATTATTAAATTGCACTTCTCATTAAGAGTATACTAATTTCTGATAAGATGTAGTTTAGATTTGGTTTCACTTGATAAGATTTAATTCAAAAACACTGATTGGCAATTAAAGACTCTGCTCTATATATAAAGCAGAACCCTGTAACTGAGGGCTTTCTGTCTTCCTTCATTTTTAAATTTCCTTTTATCTTCCTACAGGGAATTTTATCATTATTTTTATTTAATACAGACTCATATAAAAATACAGATTTCAGTGGAAATCTTATTGTAGTACTCAGAAAATAAACATGCTGAGTCAATTTTGTATCATATTTTAAATATAAGAACAATCAACTTTTGCCTTGAATTAATATTTGGCTTTTTCCATTATTATTCTGACATGTCTAAGTGTTTTCAATATATTGGAAGAATGGAAAAGAGTTAAAAAGTCAATTCCATCACTAGTTGATTCTAGTTGTATAGTTTTTCTCTTCATGTCAAAGGTAGTTGGGGAAAGGAGTCCAAGAGAGTCTATAAATATAGCTAAATGATTTTATTCCAGTACCCGAACTATACACTAACTCTCAGTAACACTTTTCAAAAATGCACTCAAATGCCTAAGTGACTCACGGCATGGACAGTCTAGAGAATGGTTGTATATATTAAGTGATTTTTATCTGAATGGTCAACAAATAAATGTTATTAAGTGAATTTTCCCCCCTACACATATATGTGATATTCAGCATTACTCCTTTATTGCTTTTTTTGTTTGTTTGTTTGTTTTGTTTTTTTTGGTAGCAGGGATTGAACTCCTCAGGCCCTTGTGCTTGGGAGGCAGGTGGCGGAACCACTGAGCCAAACTCCGGCCCCTCAGCCTTACTCCTTTAAAAGAATGCATATTTGTGCACTTCCCTCAGGTACTTAGGCAAAGGTCTTGGTGATGGACTCTTCTGTAGTGCAGCTGGAATACCTAAAACATCAGTGCTCCTCAGTGGTCCTTCTGTTGGTAGCAGGGATTGAACTCAGGCCCTTGTGCTTGGGAGGCAGGTGGCGGAACCACTGAGCTAAATCCCTGGCCCCTCCTTCTGTTGTATATTTTCTCCATTGAACTTTGTGTATGTATGTTTATGTTGTTTTTAACTCTACTCACCCACTAGCATAGAAGGTACTGTATATCCCTCTAATGTTGACTTCTGTATTTCTAAGACCAAGAAAAAATGTATGGAATTCATCAAATGCTCAAAAATAATTTAACATAAATAATCTTTAGAATTATGATGAAAAGTAAGCTTCAATATGGATAAATCTGCTTTGGTGAGAGCACATCTTTCCGTATTATTATTATTATTTTGAAAATAAACTCATTAAGATATTTTCACATTTAGAAAATTCTAATAATCAAATAATTTCAAAGCACTACTAACTCCCTCACTTGAGTGGCCTGCTGGATACTGGGTCTAGGCGATTAGCCTTCTTCTTGGTATGTGTGAGTGGTTCGTGAATGCATGACTTAGGGGACCATACCTGATTCCTGACCCTTTCTCTCAGGTTCCTCCCCAGCTCTCTGCTTCCCAGGTAGTTGATAGTCATAGTTGAGCGGCTTTCTTCTGCTACATCCTTCTCTGTGATGCATCTTGGAGTTAGACGATATAGACTGAAACCTCTGAAGTCATTAACTAAAATGAATCTGCATTTTAGCTGACTATCTGATATATTGTTCCAGCCATGAACAGTTGACTACTCCTCTTGTTATAGTTAAAAAATGATATTTTTGTTAATATAATCCATGGGAAACAGAAAAATATGCCCTGTATTTTTGTTAATCCGTAAGACCCTTACAGTATTCTGAACTAATGTATACTGAGCATCACATGTATGCATATGCACATGCTCTAGGAATTTTTTCTTTTTTTTCTCATTGAGTTTATTTATATTTTTTAGGTACACAGTACAGTTACATTCATCATTGGACTCTTATACCTCTCCGTGACAGGTTTTAGTTTCCATTTTTCCCCATACCCCTGCCCTCCCTTCACCCCCTCTACCCTTCCCTATTTACAAAAACTTAGGTGAAAATAAAATAAATCTGTAAGCCCTTGATTGGGACATAGAACAACTACCATGCATACTACACAGAGCAAAGACTGGTAAGAAAAACATACAATTATGTTATTGATATCAAAATCTATTAGGAAGAGCAAACGCAAGTGTCAGGAGGCCCCACTCAGGTTATACGACAAGCAGTGAAGGTAACAGAAATTGCAAGTGCAGTAGTTTTAGCATAAATAGTAACTACATAGAGAGGAAGAAAATATTCCCTAGTAAAAGAGAAACCAACTTTTTAAAAGTAAGCAATTTTGTATGTGTAGGTATGAAGAGAAAAGGAGAGAGTAAGGAAAAGAGGAAATTCAACCCTTAGTCCAGTGATGGTGAAGTTTTTGAGAGAATGAATGCCCAAACCACGCACCAAAACCCATTTATTCACTGCAAAGTGTCATCACTGCAATTAAACCTAAATATTGCGGTTTTGGTTTATTAAAAAAAAAAAAACTGTTACGGAATGCTCAGCTGCTGGGGGCTTGGCTCACACACCCACAGAGAGGGCTCTGCATGCCTGCCGCAGCTCACGCACCACAGGTTCCCAAGAACTGCCTTGACCTGTTGGTTATCAGTTGATGAGAACTCTTCAAGTATAAAGAAAATACTCTAAAATATTTTCAGCAGTAAAAATTAAAACCTTGTAGAGGTACAAATTCCCAACAATGAATGTAACTGTACTGTATCCCTAAAATGTACCAATAAACTCAATTAAAGCTGAGAAAAAATTAAAACCTTATTTCTAAATTTAAAGTCAAGTCAGCCATAAATTTTCTGCTGCAGCACATTTCCTAAGGGTAATAAATCTCAACAAAGCTTTGTGTAGAATGTTTGCGATGTAGGAATTGTTTTGTTCAGGAAATATATATATATATATTGGCATTGTCAAACAAAAAGAAGGACCCCTTGGTTTTGTGAGGCATTTTTAATTTATTGTACGTACAAAATTATGTCTACCTAGAAGGACGGTGTGACTTCTTTCAGATTAGAATGCCCTCTGATTATGCTTGCCTTTTGGCTTTGCCTAGGACTTCCAGTAATATCTTGAAAATTACTGGTGCAAGTGCCAGGAGCAGTGGCAAATGGCTGTAATACCATTTAATCAGAATTCTTGGAAGAAAGATGGAGAGTTTAAAGAACTCAAGAATTAATAAAAAATCGTAAAATAGGGATAATTGTAGAAAATAAATGATCATTAAAAATTGCGCAAAACCCTGTGCAGACATTTCTCAAAACAAGATATTCAAATAGTCCATAACTACATAAAAAGTTGTTGATAATCATTGAGATCAGTTGAACACAAAATTTAAATTATTGACAATATTTAAATGAATAGAATTATAAGTGGTGCTTAGGGAAAATGAGTAATATTTTAAAAGTGTATTGAGTAATATTTAAAAAGTGTAAATATTGAAAAATATTTTTAAATTATACTTAAAAATTTATATCTAATCATTACAGTTTTCAATTTACAAGTTGACAAGGAAGTCAAAGTAGGCAATTTGTGAAATTTTTAAACTGGAAATTTTAAATATACTTGAAAATAGTCATAGCTTGATAAAGGTACAAAAATCAAAATATGAAATTCCATCAGATTTCTAAAGATGTTGATATGAAAGTATAAAAAATAAATAAATATTGGATATTTTACCAGTTTTTCCCAATTGTTTTACATATCAAAAGATCTGTTTCCAATTAGTTTTTAAATAGTCAAGAGTACTAACAAAATTAAATAGAACTTTTAAAAATCTTATAAAAATAATTTTATTAACATAAATAACCAAAAGATAATTTTTATTTTAACTTCAGATTGTATGAACTAATGTGAATATTCACTAACGGCATAATGGAGCAATATATTATGCTTTAAATTTATAATAAAATTTACTGAACTATTATTTAGTCCTTAGCTATAATTACATATGTATATTGAAAGGTCCTATTTGCAGATATTAAAAATGAAACTCCAATAACTAAAGATTGTATATAAAATTACCTTAGATCTAATTCTGCTGCTCTCTTCCTTATTTTTCATTCATACATAAAATTATTACCAAAAAAGGACTGTCTAACTTTATTATAGCTGTGTTTCATTTTTCCTACATTTTCTGAGCTTCAAATGTCTTGGCATATTTACTTGCCTATATGGTCCTGAGTTACCCTAGTCTCCCTCGGCCCCAGTAAACTACATCCAATATCCAGGACCTGTGAATGTCATCTTACTCAGAGATTGTTGGAGTTGTGTTCAAGTTACAGATCTTGAGATGAGGAAGGCATCCCACATTTCCTGGGTGGGCTCTAAATCCTAGGATAATTGTCCCTGTGAGCACACATCCAGGAACTATGTATGGTATGAGAGGTAAGGCAGAGATAGGAGTGATGTGGCTGAAAGAAAGCTCAGAGTCAGCCCAACGTACTACCTTCTAAGAGAGAGGGGATTTTTTTCTCAGAACACTCAGAAGACTCTCACCTAGATTCTGAACTTTTGGACTCTAGAAAACTGAGAAAATAAGTTCCCTTGTTTTAAACCATCAAGACTGTGGTAATTTGATATGGTACCCTGAGGAAACCAGAACACATTGTTTGTATCTTGTATACACAGGACTGAGTTTTTCAGTAGTAAAATACTACTCTACAAATTGAAACTGTTGAAAATGTTGATTTTATTTTCTGTTGTCGATACAAAAGGTTGTATTATTTTGCAACGTGACGAACATGACTCAACAAAAATGAAAACTAAGCCATAGAAACTAGAAGGAATAGCTACCATATTTGTCTGATATAGGAAAACATGAAATTTCTTGAGCTTGCGTAGCACAAGTTCATGTGGTACCTGAGAACATTGGAAAGGGTGACTGACTGGTACAAGGGAACACAGATTTTTGCCTGCATATATTGGTGTGGGGTATGTATATATTTATTCACTAGTATGATACTCAGTAAAACTTGAAGTCTCGGGGCACAGTGATTATCTGCAAATCTGTTTACATTTCAATGTACAAGTACATTGCTGGGAAATATTAATAGAAGATATAACAGCCCATGTTTTTTTATGAGACAACTTCTTTGTAACACACACAGCCCTAGCCTTCATTATATGTCTTAAATACATGTCCAGGAATTGATTATAAGTTTTCTGAGAGCTACTTTTATTTTCAAATTTGGATACAAAGCTATTTTGTTCATATTTAATATATAGTAAATATATACAGTTTTTCTCAAATGAAAATTTATGGAGGTTTTTATCTTTTTTGTTGTAACTTTTCCAAAGAGACCTTTTTACTCATAACACATAGCATATGTCTTGCAAAAATAACCTGTTTGAAATGAGTTAGTTTATTTTCATTTTATCCCGTCATCAGCTTACATATGACTCTTAAAAAAAAAGTAATATTTTAAACTGGGTGTGGTGGCTCACGCCTATAATTCCAGCACCGGGGAGGCTGAGGCAGGAGGATCGCTGTGAGTTCAAGACCAGCCTGGGTTACATAGTGAGTTCCAGGTCAGTCTCACCTACATAGTGAGACCCTGTCTCAAGCCCCCCCTCAAAGTAATATTTCAGAGAACACTAAGCCCTTTCTGTTATTAATATATTTTTGTAGCATTTCTTTTAACTCTGTCATTGTACAAATGGTGCGTTTTCTTTGATTAGTATTTGCTCAAAAGAAAGCATAAACATTTTCAGGTTGCATATATATCTGTCTTGTTTTTGTTCCCTTCTTAGAACATAGCAGCACACCCGAAATTATAGGTAAAAACAATGGAATAAATAGAGATCAGAGAGCCCAAGCTTCAAAGTGCTAGTTACCTCAGAGCTTCAAAACAGATCTTTGTGGAGAGCAGCTCTTTCTTGCAATATTGAGTAGTTTTGATTTAATGTGAGGGTCACAGTTGGACTACAGTCTTTACAAAAGCATGCATTTGATACACGTAGGTATTTCGTGTTGAAGTTGTACTTCAGAGGAGTGTTTCTCTAAAATAAGAGCTGAGATGTGTATCCATCTCAGGTCTTTCTTTCCTGGCAGGGTTTTCCACACAGCTAAGTACAAAGTGTTCATAATGCTCTGTCCTCTAAGAGAAGTTTCGGTTTAAGAAGCTTCTGTTTACTGAGTAAAGTATTGGAAATAATCATCAACCTAAGACATATTATATTTTTCACAGTTCATAAAGTCAGCTGCTGCATGCTAGAGATTTCTTCCTTCCATAGCTGGACCTCCAACACCTGGGAAATACATTTTCAAAAACAATTTTCATGCAAATATAGGATTATCTATGTTTGTTTCAACCTATCAATAAAGCAATTTATTAGGGATAATATGGATTTTTTTTTTATTTGAAGCCTACTTTGGAAACTATGTTGAAATGACACCCAGGTATACTATTATTCTAGGACATACTGAAAAAAGGACATAATGCAGAGAGATATTCAGACCCAGTTCTGGAATGCAGAGGACTTGAAAAGGGCAGAATCCCATTCTTTAAAGTGCCATTCAAGATTTGTTTAATCAGACTACCTAGATATGACATAAGAAAAAATATATATATTCCCAATTCGTTATTTTATTGTAATGTAGCCAGTTTGGCTGTACTCAATGAAGCATCATTTGCATACTAGTGATAAATACATCCACCGATTAAATTTGGCACTGAAAATGACAATGCAATACATAAATCAAATATAATTACCTAAAATGAAAAAATTTCCCCAATATTCCATCCTCTAATTTATTGTAATCTTTTTTTTTTTTTTTTTTTTTTTTTTTTTTTAATTGAACTCAGGACGTTGCACTTGTGAGGCAGGCGGAGGCAGAGCCACTGACCTAAATCTCCGGCCCTAATCTATTCTAACCTTGCAAGTGTTACCCCTCCAGACATCTAGCTTGAGGAAAATTCAGGTTTTCTGTACTACTAGAGTGGACCCTTGACTTACAAATTCAACTCATTTGCCAAGGTTGGTTGTAACTCAGGTTGGTCAATTGAAGGCTCAGAGTCCTCACAGCCTTCAGTCTGTCCTGTACACAGGCAGATCCCAGTGTCCTTAGAGAGATAATGACCCGGGATTTCTCACTTATTCCCACAGAGGAAAGGATGTTGTAATGTTCCTTTCAGAACATTTTAAGGGTCAAATCTGTCTGAAACTATCGGGAAGCATAAGGGGTCACAAGACTTTGGTCTTGTTTAACATTCCTGTCAAGTTGTTCATATGTCAGGCTGGTCATAACTTATATTTACTGTTCACTTGTATTTATCAGTCTGTTGTATTTACTGGGAAGCGGATCAGAGGTAAATAATTATGGTTATCAAAGATTAAAACAAATACTTTTTTTGTTCTTTTATTGAGTTTATTGGTACATTTTAGGTATACAGTACAGTTACATTCACTACTGTGGTCTTGTACCTTCGCATGACAGGTCTTGGTTCTCATTTTTTCCCCTGTCCCTGCCCTCCCTTCACCCCCTCCTCCCCTCCCCATCTACAAACTCTTTATTTCCATTTTTTCATTTTCTCATATTTTTTCTTTTCCCTTATTCTCTTTTCCCTACCCTTCTCACTTTCCCTACACCTTTAGCCCTTTTCTTCCTAGTTCAGAAACCATACCGCTATCACTCACCTATTTATCAGGTGAATTTACATGAAGATTATAATCTAAATCCATCGCGTATTGTTTCATGAAATACTACAGACACGTGGGTTTACTCTTCTCCATCTGTGAAACGTACAAAAGACTGCTGTTCTCAGCCATCACAGGTGCCTCCTCCAGTGTGTAGGGTTTGCATCTGTACCTGCTCAGCCTTGCTTGCTGGCCACTGTTTTAGATTCTAGGACCTGGTTAAAAACAAGTAAAACAAATCAATGAAAAGTAATTCCAACAGTATTTTGTTTGTAAACAAAGATCTTAAAGGACAAAATTCACATTATTAAATCTACAAAAATTTCAAAATATGTTTAGGTTTCAATTTATCAGTAAATATGGGGTTTCATGATAAAAAGATATTTAGGAAGCTTTAAGCTGGAGGTACCCTTATGTCAACACTTTGTGAGGAATAATATTAAACTTCTCTATCTGAAGGACATGAAAGAAGAAAGCATTGTACACAATCTGAAAGGCGGGTGTGCAGTAGTAGCAGTAGTATTCCACAAGTGGTAAAGTGCACAGGAAACAGTAAAAATACAAGTTCAAGTTCATTTTATATGTATATATATATATATGTGTGTGTGTGTGTGTGTGTGTGTGTGTGTGTGTGTGTGTATCATCATGTGTGTATGATTCTTTGCTTTTTTGGTCTTTGTTTTTTCTCAGGAATACAGCTCTTCTTTTCGGTATTCCAAGAATAAAAAGGAGCTGGGGGAAGGAAAATGTCAACAACAGCAATGTGTGTCTATTTTGTAACTTTATGGCTTGGGCAGACTTCTATTTCCAGTTTTGATTAATATGCTGTCAGGTATTTACTGCTAACATCAAAATCACTAAGAAAACAACTAAATAATTTTTGTAATCCCTAGAGTAGAAACAAAATAAACCTTCTATGATCTAGGTCATGAGTCTTAACTTTGGTACCTATGACAAGGAAGATATGAATTTATTTCAGTTAAACAGTTTCTGCTGTCACAGAAAGACTATTAAAACGTGAGAGAGGAAATTAGAAAATCTGATAACAAGACCCAACACTGACAGGAAAGAAAAATTTAGATTCATTTGTGTAAGAATGAAGAAAATGAGCATATTAGTTAACGGCTTTGTTCACTGAGCAAAATATGAGAAGTGCAAGGGCTTAGGAGACATTTGAAATAAAATTTCAGTTCTATGTTGCAAGTGACATGCCTGCATAACCTAGGTAGCAGGAAGCAGGGAGCAAAGTGGAGTTGCTGCACTGTTTCTTACTCCCAGCGTCTTCCTCAGAATACTGACAAGGTCTGTCCCACAGGGTCCAGGGAAGAACAGTAGCGCCGTGAGCCTGCTGGAGGAACTATTTGCCAAGAGAAAGCATCAAGCGCTACAGACAACAGCGAGACCAGATAAATTGTCCAGGACACCTGAGTCAGTGATAAAATCAGTCACCGGGCGGACACAAGCCCAGAGATGAAAGTAAACGCAAAGTACTGTAAAGCAGTACAGTACTCTTTCAAAGGTACGAGAAGGCTTTTACTCTTCCGCCATTTTCGGGCACCAATTTAAAGAATAAAAGGATGTAGTAGAATATTTGGTATACTAACACGTTCAAACAAAGCTGAACCAACTCTGACAAAAAGTTGAAAAATAATGACAGAAATTTCAAGTTGAAAAGAAACAGTTTAACTCTGAAGAAATGGAAAATAATATTTTTGCTCTCTTTTCATTTTTTTTTCTTCAACTTGAGAAACAATACATCAGCTAGATAGGATGGCAAGGGCTTCAGAAAAAATCAGCGCACTTAGGAACAAAGGTAGTATGAGTTTTAGACCTATCAAAGTATAGGACAAAGACGTTTTAATCCCAATATTCTTCAAAAGGGTCATTCACTTCAGTAGGGAAATAACTATTCAAGTAAAGATAGAAACCAGAAGAGTATAGCTGTAGCAAAATAATTTTTTGCATACTTCTATTTAATTGACCACAAATAACACTTGAAAATTTAATTGTTAATAAATATGTTGTCATCAAAAGTTTAATAAAAGTTTTACGGGCAAGAAATAAAGACAAAATAGATATTCAGTGGAGTATGAACTGCTGAGACTATCAAAGCCTCAGGATATAATAAAATAATCGTTTAAAAAATCTCCTGTTTAGGTTGATCTTCAAAACGCAATGAAAGTAACATTGAAAATCAGCCATACCAACTTTATTTAGTTAAATATTATACCCCACCAGTTAATACATCGTAACTTTTCGTGTTGCAATGCCACGTTAATAACATTAATATAAACATTAATGTTTAAGGTAAAGTAGTTCTTCTGAGGCACCAGAGTTTTTCAAATGTAATTTTGAATCATTGGAAAACTTTGGCTTATTTTCTATTTTCTTTTTTCTTTTTCTTTTATTACAGATTCCCCATGAAGAACTACCCACTTTTATAATTTCAACTGAGGAGCTATTAATACTTCAAAAAAGAGTTTCATCATCAATTATACCGAACACCATCTTGAAACACATAAAACAATTTTTTTTTATAAATGGGATTGCTAAAGAAAAGTAAAAGCCTATTCTTTGTTAGAAAATTTACTCCATTATTATTAATCTTAAAAATGTTCTTGTTAGTAGATGAACTGCATAAGAGACTCTCTAATTACCCTAAGTTCCATTAAAGTATTTTAATGGTTCATTAAAGCTGACTGATGGTACACATCTTTGATTATTCAGGTGCTGATTAGTTGTAAAAAACACTTTCACCACCGAAGTGTCAGCTAAATAGAGTTCACATCGTATGATATGTTAAGACCAGGCCTGCAAGGAATAGATAAAGTCATTCTTAGGTGCTCTCTGGGGCATTATTTAGGAATCATTTTTATCATCATATTTTGTTTTAGTATTTCCATTAATATGGGGAAATTTAAAGTAGGCAAACTATAAAAAGGCAATTCTTTAAACTTGTAAGATATGTGAATAGTAAAAAAGATGAAGAACAAAGAAATAAAGTATTATATGGTTATTTTTATACTTGTTAAAATCATTTTAAAATGCACATTATGTATGTATCAACTAGCACATCTATTTTATAATTAGGAGGAAATAATTCTTCCTCCTTTTTGTTTTAACTGACATGATCAAAACAAAATAGAAGCAAAAAAATCATGATTATGAAATTTAGTTTAAAATAGCAAAATATCTCATAGCATTATTTCCTGTACAGTAATGATCTAGCATTCCATGGCAATCAGCAATCAATGAATGATACACAATTAAGAATAAAAATCAATCTGCTTTTGAAAAATCTCCAGCTCCAATACTCAGTGGCATGTCTATTATTTTTCTTATTTTTGAAAATGTATGTGCATCTTTGAATTTTTTATTCATTTATCTTTTGGGGAAATCTAACATTGATTTCCCCCTCATATATACTGCCCAACTTCCATTGAACTACTAATTGGGGTCAACCATTTACTGTATAACTTCTAATGATAAAAGTTATCAGTAGTATTTATTTGAAATAGGCTCATATGTTAAGAAATATTGTGGAGCTAATTTGATGGAACTGGGTACCCTGATTCCAAAACCCATACATTTAACCACGGATTGATTCATCCTGATAAAAGCTGTTCACTCAACATCAGATAAGATAGGAACTCTTCTTAAAGTGTAAATGAGGATAAGTATTGTGCCTATCTTAATAGCATAGCAGTTGAAATTTAATTAGGTAATGCATATAAAATACCTAACAGATTACCTGATCCTTAATAAGTATTTCATACATATTAACAATCAATATTGGTTTCATTCTTCCAACCACTAAAACAAAAAGTAGAAACAGCTAAAAGAATGTATTGTTATCTATAAATCAAGAAAATAATTTTGATAATATAGACCAATTAAGAAAGTACTTAAATATTTTATAAGGCTTTGCTCCACAAACAATCTTTTTTTCCACATACAATCTCAATATTTTTGATAATTTATTTTTAGAACAAAAATGAGATATCAGTGTATAAGGTTGAAGAACAATATTTTCCTATATTCTTGGCTACAAGATAAAGGCCACTTTAAACAGATTTGTAAATTAGCATTTGCACAAGAAATTTACTTTTGTTAAAATGTTATAAATCTTATAAGAAAATTATGTATGTATCATATATTAATCACACAGTTTCAATATTATGCAATCTAATACTATACAATGCAGAAGCCCAGATTCATTAAAAAAAATAAATGCCCTATCTTAAAAGCAGTTGGAATTTTATCTGACTCCCTTCTTTTTGGTTTTTGAAGTTTCTTATACATTTATTGAAAAAAAATGTTTTGCCCTATTGCTCAGTAGTTACTTTGAAGAATCACACTGGGGCTCATCAGTGTAGATGAGACTGCTCTCCCATGCTTCTGCCTTCTCTTTTCTATAATATTCATGGCTTGCTCGATAAGGGCCTGGTGGACTTTTTTTATTGCATTAAATGTACATAATTTAGATTGCTCGTCATCTGCTGGCAACTTGGTGGCATTGTTATCCCTCTCTGCGGCCGTGTATCGTAGGATCTAAAACCGAGGGAACCATTTTCTAGACTCTTTCACAGCAATGTTCCAGTGTAGATTTTACCATGGAGATTTGTTTCTACGAGATTTTGTACATGAGGGATCCAAATCAACCACGATTTATATCTGACATTGGCTAGCAGGTGGCTGAGTTTCAGCAGATGGTCACCATGACATTCCCCATGAAGATTCTGGGTGTCTCTACCCATTTTACATGGAAATGCTGTCAACAAGAGCATTGATCTAGTACTGTTTTCCTTTGTCTCTCTCTCTTTCTTGCTGTCTTTCTCTCCCCCTTACTTTTTTTTTTTTTTTTTTTGACCAGGTATTGAACTTGGGTCCTTGCACTTGCAAGACAGGTGGCAGAACCACTGAGCTGAATTCCTGGCCCTCTCCCTTCCCTTTTTCATCTGTTACAAGGGATTCAATGCGCGGAATGCTCAGCTAATCACCATCCCTTTTTATTTTATTTTATTTATTTTGTGAAACAAGTTCTCACTAAATTGTGTGGTTTGGCCTTGGATTCATGACTCTTCTCATCACTTTTTCTGTTTCTTGAATATTCAGTGGTCAATTCCCAGAACTTTCCTAATTCTCCCAACATCTTTTAAGCTTTCATTTTTCCATGTAATAATGTTTCCACTTTGAAAGAATGAGAATGGCTTCCATTTCTTTGAACTGAGCCCATACTTGAACTCCATTATGTACCATGCAGAGGACATGAAAAAATACAGTGTATATACTATAATGAGCTCGAATGAAATTTAAATGGCATAACTGATATTTCAAAATCAAACAAGACTAAAGATCATACGTTCTTCTCCCAAAGAAGATGATTTTTTTTTCTTGATGCTTTTTATCTGTTCATTTATGATAGTTCACATTGATTTTCAGCTTTCTTGGATTAGGGGAATCCTGGAAAGGTTACTAGATTGTGAGGGTGCTAACCACATTAATGGATTAATTCACTGATGACTTCATTTCTTGATAAGCTAATGGAAGTTAGGGCCTTAGTGGAGGAAGTGAGTTACTGGGGCATAACCTGTACCTAGTCCCCGGACCGTTCATCTCTGCACACTTTCCAGCTTACCGTTCCTGGCCACCAAGAGTTGATCAGCTTTCCTCTGATAAGTCCTTTGGCTGTGGCATTGCTGTCTTGGAAGCCATATGACCATGGACTGAAACTCTGAGCAAATTAAGCTCTCCTCCTTTAAGTGGCAGATGGCAAGTATTTTGTTCCAGCAAAGGAAAAGCTGGTCAGTATAGCCTAATTTATAACTGTAAAATTAATACCTAAAATTAAAAAAAGATATTCTCAAGCCAATCATAATTTATCATATTTCTAAAAGAATCACTACCTGAAAACATTTCAAGATAATACCTAGGAGATTCCTCCTTAGTTGGACATACAATCAGGTGGAAAAAAAATTCACTGAATTTGAGCGGTTATACCAAGATTATACCAAGAAGATATTTTGGATCCTCTATTGGCAACATAATTCATTTAGAAAAAAAAGTATATATTCAATTAGTCAGACCCTAACCTACAAAAAATGCCATTTAGAAAAAAGGAGCAAATCAGGATCTGGTAAATTAAAAAAATAGAAAGGTACTGGTTCTGTGCAAAATAAATATTACTGTGATCTATAAATATTCAAATTATGTTATTCTTGCATATATACTGTAAATGGAATTTGATTGTGTTTATTTGTGCATATGTGTTGTGTATACATGCATCAAAATGAAAAAAAAAAAAGAATTTGACCTCTGCCCTTACTCAGGTAAATATAGTTGGTTTGTGAGAATACATATAGATACCAGATTCTGACAGTCCCTAGAATATATATGCTTGGGAATTTACAAATATTGAAAAGAGTGCTTTGGAGTTCTTCAGGACATGGAGATAATATTTTAGGTCAATTTCATCTAGATTTTGGGGTGAATATTTAGCAAATGACTTGGATCCATATTTTCATGTTAATCGTGGACCTTAACAGAGGAGTAGAAGTGCCAATGAAAACCTATTTTTTTTAATCAACGATGCATCATATTATTTGTCATGTTGATTACAACAATTATCCTTATAGATAGAGCAGCTTTGGTAGTAAAGTCAACACTGATGTTTCTCTTCAGTTTGTGAAAAGCTTATGTGTTTTTTCAAAGTCACTTGCTAATCCTGCAATGGAATTTAATCTTACTTTTTAACCTTTAAAGGATGGCCTAGATTCTGTTGATTGCCCAAATACACACTTTAGATTAAAGAACAGATATATAGTAGAATAATTGTAATCATAATGCCCTTTTCACTATATGTCTCTAAGTAATGCATTTATCTAATTTAAGAAAAGCTATATGCTGAAATTTTTTTTCATTCTAAAAATTAAATGTAATGGATATAAGTATTCAATTTATATTTTCAGTCTACTGTCAAAGAATGACTGTTTTGATGGTAGTTATTTGGTTACTGACAATCAAGCTGATGTTTTTGATGTATTATATTTCATGGGTAATTATTATTAAAACTGTTTCCCAAAATAAATGTTTGGATATAATTCTGTTTTGTGTCTCTTGGAAAAAAAAAATCCACCTCAAATATTGACATGAACATAATTCTTTTCTCAAAAGACAAGAAAAGCAAGCCCCAGAGCTTCATATCAAATATACAGCATTATTTTTGAAATTTGTAAGCCAGAAGTTTTATATTTTTTCGTTTTCTAGAGTTTGAGTAAAATGTGCAGCAAAATAATTATTTTGTTAATGGGCTCTTAAGTGCCTCTTTTCAACTTACCTTTTATTTGAATATATTTTTAGTTAGAATACCTATATTTTTGCAGATAGCATTTTAAATTTATATAGTACTATAGGTGTTTTAGTATTATGATAGTTTCGATACTTTTCTTTTTAGCTTCCTATATTTAAATACATTTTGATTTAAACAAAGTTGAAAACATTTCATAGAAAATCCATGTAGGATTCTATCAATTTCTAATGTTAATAACCTATGAAGACACAATTCAAAACTAAAACCTAGAAACTCACTTCTTTTGGTACTAGAGAAACATACAATTAATCTACAGTTTGCAAGAATAATGCTTCATGCAGTTTATTATATATAACACAAAAGAAATAGGAAGTGTAAGGCAAATTATTTGAACCTACTTTTCTTTCAACCTTTCAGTTACAACTAATTAATTCAAAGCACAGAACCTGATGGGAGAATGAATAAAAGTATTTTGTTTAAGAAAATTTTTTTTCCAGTATAATTAATCTTAACATGCTATTGAAATATTTCACATAGTATAAATAAGAAACTAGTTAAGGTGTTTTACTTTTGATTGCCTAATTCATTTGGACTGGAAATGAAAGGGTAATTTTTTTTTTGTAGCATTGTTTTCCTCTACTATGTGAACTGATCAGCTCATCACTGAATGTATACTTTAGATACTCTTACTCAGTAATGCATATTTTCCTATGCCCATGTATATTGTATATTTATGATGAAAACTAAATCTATTCCAATTTTATCTTGAATTAGTTGAATATTACCTGAATGATGTAATATTTACTGATTTATTTGAAATGGTTTGTATTTACCACATATCTTTTATTTTCCCCTCTAGAGCTGCCTTTGAGATTCTCTACCTATTTTGTGACTATATGGCCTATGTCACAGAGATTTGTTGCACTATGGCTTCTGAGAGAGAGATTAGCCAATGGAAAGTACCCACGGGAAATGAGAAATAGAACAATAAAATCTAAAAAATTATTATCTTGACTCTTTCTGTAAAAGTTTCTTGTAAACTTGCTGCTTTTAATAAAGGTGGTCACAAGTCAGCTTCCTCCCTCTAAGGATGAATAAGTCATTGCCTTCAATCAATGCCATTCAAGCTGCTGCTAGCACAGCTCACCATTCTCTATAACCTTATATAAAACGCTTGCTAGCCATTGAGCTTTAACTGCCCTCTGCACTCTGTTGTGTGTGTTTGTGTATGTATGTGTGTGAAAAGGGTAGAAGAGAGAAAATAAAGAGAGATGGAGACAGAAAAAGAGACAATGAAAAATAGATAAATGAAATTCAGACTTCTAAGCCTCGTGGCCTCAGATAACAGACCTAATGGCTTACACAGAGGTGCCTCATGAAGCAAGAAAACCGGATCACACAACCTGTGACTCTGGTAAAATATAGATGCCTCACAAACTTACCATCCCATTTCCTTAGCTCGAGTTCCTTTTAATCCTAGCATTATGTGTCAATGTGCAACTCTTTATGCAAAAGTGAAGAATATATTTCTGCTGTTGCACCTGTACATCAAACTAATAATATGCTATTGATAAAGGTACTTTGATGGCCTCAATTTCCATCTGAATAATATGTTTATCTTTTAGCAGAACTTTTCTAAATGTATATACCCAAGTACTGGAAACTTTTCTGGCTCGGATTGTCGATTAAATGGTTGGGTTTGGGTGTGCAGAATCTTCTAATCAAACTGAAATGAACAAGTGGCCTTGAATAGGCACAGTGATGGCTTTGCAGAAATTTGGTTCTCCTCACTGTCCTGCTTACAACTATTGGACAATGACCACAGAAGGTGTTTTAATGCAACATCTTAGGGTAAGAATGGACTAGGTCATATTCTGTTCTTTTCTACCCTAAACATAGGGCATCTTTTGGGCAAATATCCCATGGTATATGCTAATGCCAGAGACATATTTGCTGAGATGAGTTGTGAAATTTTTGAGATTGGGGTTGTCTCACAAAGGCCCATTTGCTAAAGGTTTGAACACAGGGAGGCTCTATTTGGAGGCGGTGGAACATTTAGGAGGTGGGAACCACCTGGAAGGCCTTAAAACATTGGTGACATGCCCTGGAATGGGGATTATGGTGCCCATATAAGACATAAGGACACTCCTCTCTCTCTCTCTCTCTCTCTGTCTCTCTCTCTCTCTCTCTCTTTCCTTTTCTTTATGGGATGTTAAGATGGGCAATTTTCTTTACCACATTCTCTTGTCAAAATGGGCTACTTTGCAATGAGCCCAAAGCAATGGGGCCAATCATTAATGCACTGGAGTCACCAAACTGTGAGCCAAAGCAAACCCTGTATTTTTATTAGTCAAATATTACATGTATTTGGTATAGTTTTGTAAAGATGACTAATATACTATGTTCAGCATATCTCCACTGCAGGGGAAATGAGGCACTATCAGTAAGGAACTCAACCGGGGGAAGCTTGAAAAACTTGAGAAAATTAAGAGAAACTGATCCATAATGAATCAGACTTCTATCATTCCTTGCTGTGCATCTGGAAGTAGCAAACTTTCTCCATGTAATTTCTCTGTTTGGCTATTTTCCCTAATAAGTCCATACCCAATGCATGGTGAACCAATCCAACACCCAAACAAACAGAAATGCAGAGTCCTAGGCATGTGTTCTACATGATCAAGTATTCCTTAGGGAAATATACCTTAAATACCATACCCTTAAAGTCCACATTGAAGCAGTGAAATGACCGTAAGGGAAATGCTATTGTAAATATAAAATTTCTACACAGATTGGAATATTATTAAAATCAGTTTCCTCAGTATCTTAGCTGGATTTAAAAGTCTTTGCCTTCAGATGTATCATATTATGAGAAAGTAATTCTCCATTTTCGAGAAAAAATCAGCCTTCTTTTAAAAAATAATGAGATTATTCTATTGAAATGCTGAAATGAAGATCATGGAAGAGTGTTCTTGAGTCCCTGGAAATTAATGAGTAATGAAGGACAGAGAAGTATCCAGGAGAATGGGAAGGATTATTTGATAATGGATTACAAAAGTTTAATTCGCCTTTGTGTTAGGCTACATTAATCAGAAATTTTGTAAAATTTCTTCAAATTTTCTTTCTACAAAAATGCCATCCACTTATCATTTAAACAAAAAGGAAAACATGTGAGAAAAATATGGAGTCAATAAGGTAAATATAAAGTTACATCTAATTCAGGGTGAAGTTATTTATACTCCAATGATTATAGGGTAACAATTAAGTATAGGTCTTACTATGGCAGAGCATAACAAATAACAAAGGTTATAAAACAAAGAAGTAGCTATTGAATCAGTTTTTAAAATACAGTTTAGATAAAATTTATTAAAGAAACAAATGTAAGAGTAAACTGTGAATATTTAGGACTTGTAGCCTAGACAGACCAGTAAGAATTACAATTAGTGTAAACAGTAAGTGCTTAATAAAATTAGTGATATGTGTTGAGAAATATAATAATGACAAATACCATTTAAGTGACAATCCTTGTATTATCACTTCAGAAACATCATAGACAAACTACTGAGAAAGCAAATCTCCATACTTGAGTTATATTGTTCACAATTTCCAACTGTCAGTGCCAGTAGCCATTCTATCTGTGTATGAAGGGCTTCATTGATTACTTGAAGAAAGTCATAGAAGCTTTTGCTGCTGTCTATTTTGCTCATTAGAAGATTTGTGACCGTAAAAGAAGTCACTTTACTCTCACGAGGCCACCTTATAGTCACTGTGCTTATTTGAATTTCTTGCTTCTTTACTCAAAGAGAACAAGTATGGGTAGAAAACAATCTATTCAATTTTTGTACAAATGTAAGCACATACCCAACTGGCCAGTGACTACATCTCTCTAGTTGCTTTTTTTAATAACTTAAGAACACAGCCATATTCCCAGCAATGAATGCTTCACCATGCATTTGCTGTCTTTATAAGTTTTAACATATTTTTAAACTTCACATAAGTTTGAGAAACTAGAGTCATTCTTAGGAAATATTCTTAACATAAATCAACATTTTGACTAGAACGATCGGTAAATGCTTCTCATCATGCTGAAGACGATTTCATTTGTGAAATAAATGATCTGTCATCAATAAGGGAGACTGGTCTGACAAAAAAGCTAGGCCTCACTCCCAGGGCTACAGCATATAGAACTATTTAATTGCACAGTTCATCAAAATGAATTGACTTTAATTTTTTGTACTCTTCCCCTTCTACCACACTTCACCTACTGTTCCTGTCTCTTTCCTTCACGTCACTGTGGGTAGCTGGCATTAATTTATGTTTGTGTTCAATCATGCAAGAAGCTGAGCCAAATTAAATATTTGATTCCATGTTCAATTAAAACTGACTTTTCTTCTTCCCGTGAATATTTATTAGGCTTCCATAGAAAGAACTTGGAGAGATAGAATATATTTTCTTGCTCAGCCTCTAACTCCTTCTCTTTCTCTGTTTTCTGTTTCCATTCAGTCACACGCATGTGGAAAGGAGAAAGAGAGAAACAAATAAGTTTTTCGAGCATCAACTCCATTTTACACGTGCAAATGTCCACTTCTGATGCTTCTCCTTTGGTTAAGACAAATTGGGCTTTCAGTGAGACCGGAAACAAAAAGTTCTTCATCACACTGACAAGTACCGTGGGGGTGCTTGTTCAAAAGAGCCTCTATGCAATGTCTTGTCGTAACAAACATAATTTGTCAGGTCCTCTTCAATTCTTCAATTCCACTATGAGCATCAATGGTGAATCTTAAGTGATTTCAAAGAGGGCTTACTTCATAGAGTTGAGTTGACTGATGAGAGATTTCTACATCCTTGGCATTTTAAATGAGTGTAATGGTGACTACTGTATGGCTTCCCCATCTGTGCGCATTATTTTTCCACGATATTTGTTTTTTCCAGATATAAATAAGTGAGCCTAGAGGATGGTCCAGTCAATATAGCACGTTGGCAGGTATCTGGTCAATGAAAGAAATGTCAGTCCACCATTTTTAAACAATTGCTTTAAAATACAGAGCAATCAGTGCATTTTTATAATTAGTTAGGAGTCAAATTAGCAAAAATGTTGGTGTAATAAAGAAAATTACTTTAAATGATGTACAAATTAATGTAAAATAGCATTTTCAAAGGAAAAGGATACTCTTTCATATTATAAACTGTAAGGGGACCAAATCAGGACTATATGTAGCTATGAATCCCTTATGATCTATGGAGATATGATTAGGAATGTGAAAACTAGGGTTTGAATTGCTACCCGGAAGAGAAAATGGACCATTAAGTCGAACAGAAGCAGGCGTTTAGGACCAGAGTTAGGGCAAAATTTCAGAAAACTGAACATACTCAATCATACTTGAAGCTCCAGCAAGAGTGTTGATCTTGAGAGACAGGAAATGAGGTCATAATCACTCACAGATGTGAAGCGTGGAGTTGAGTTTCTACTGCGGAGCGGGAGCTGATAGCACAATGAAAGAGTAATATGCAATGTGTCCAAATTTAGCTGTAATCTTAGATCCAGGTAAATCAGAGCTGTTGTTTTTAAAAGGATGCTTCTTTTTCTTTTAGAAACAGTTATCTAAAACACTTAAGATATTTTGTAGATATATGTATATATTTACATATTGAAAATCTAGATCGATTTCTCATTTATTGTAATTATTAATGTATTTTAATTGTAAGAAATAACAGGTTTCACTGTGAAAAATCCATCCATGCATAGAATGTACTTTGATAGCATCCAGATGCCTACTGCCTTCCTTACCTTCTCTATCCAGTCCTCTGACCTTACACTTCCCCCTGTACTTCGTGCTCCTTCCTACCCTGGATTCCATAATGAAACAATACATGCAATATTTATTTATCTGTGACTCTTTTAAATGAGGATAGCACCATCTGTTTTCCTATAGACATTGTTTTTTATGGCTGCATAACACTCTATTGTTTACATACTGTATACCACATTTTCTTCATGCATTCACCCACTCTTTGGCACCAAGGCTGATTTCACAAGTAGGCAGTGGTAAGTAGTGGTATGATCTACATGGGCTACTATATCTGTAAAATGCTGACTTTGATTCTTTTGGGTATTTACCCAGGATCACATGGCTAGACCCTATGTTTCTTATATTTTTAGTTTTCTCAGGAAGTCCCATACTGCTTTCTACAGTACCTATGCTAAAATACAGCTAAACCAACAGTGTATAAAAGGTTACTTTCCCTGGTATCCTCACCAATATCTGTTGCTTTTGGTTTTCTTAATAATAGCTATTTTGAATGAAGTGAGATGGAATTTTAATGTAGTTTTCATTTACCTTTATCTGATGGCTAAAATGGTGAGCATGTTTCACATAGTCTTTTTAAATATTGAAACTAATATGCTTTACTCAAAGAAGTGAAAGACCTCGGAAATAGAAAGCTAGAAAACATTTTATTCTATTTTATTTCATTCCTTTTTATGGAGTTTACTGGTACATTTTAGGTATACAGTTACATTCGTTACTGGTATCTTATACCTTCATATGACAGGTCTTGATTCTCATTTTTCTCCTTGTCCCTGCCCTCCGTTCACCCCCTTCCCCTCCCCATTTACAAAGAAAAAAGTATGAGAAAATGAAAAAACAGAAAACATTTAAGAAAAAAATTAAATTGAGGAAGATAGTAGAGTGGATGTCTTCTTATATTCATGAATTGACAGGATGAACATTAAAATACTACCCAAAGTGATGCACAGATGCAATTAAAATTGCCATCACACTATGAATTGCCATCAAAATATCAATAGTCTACTTTATAGAAATAGGAAAAAAATCCTAAGGTTCATTTGGAAGCATGAGAAGACTTAAGTGGAGAAAGAGATCCTGAGCAATTAAAAAACAACAACAACAACAACTAAACAACTATAAACAATGCTAGATGCACCAAAATTCCTAAGTTGAAAAATTCTACAGAGCCATTTTAACAAAAGCAGAGGGATAGTAGTATAAAAATATATGCACAGGAAAATGGAATAGAGGACAAGAAATAAACCTACATATTAACAGCCACCTGATTCAAATCAAATAGCCAAAAATACATTGTAGACAATAAGGGCTCTTCAACAAAAGTTTCTTGGAAAAATGAACATTCACCTGTTCTGATAGGAGCTACATATTTATCCCTTACTTGTACTTTAATCGAGCCAAAAGGGATCAAATCTCAACGCATGACCTGAAACTTGATGTCATTAGAGGAAAACAGAGGAAACACTTTAATATACAGCACTAGGATAGGCAATGATTTCCTGAACAGGACTTTCCTGAACAGCTCAGAAAATAAGATCTGACAAATGGGATTACCTCCAATTAAAAAGTTCTGTATGGCACTTACAATCACCTGAGTGAAGAATGGGAAAACCCTACTAGCTAGTCTTCCTGACAGAGGATTAATATCAAGAATATACAAAGAACTAAAAGGGCAAATGCGCTGGACTGAAATATTTGTGAATCAAATGCATATGGGCTTAGGATTTAGCTCAGGGGCACCAGTCCTGCCTTGCAAGCACAAGGTCCTGAGTTTGATCCCCGGTACAGAGAAACAAACAAACACTCTCTACAAAAGGAAAATAAAATAAACAAAAACAACAACAGCATGAAATTATTAAAAAACAAAAATCCCACCACATATAGGAGCAATTATTGGGGGTAATCAGTTGCCATGAACAGGAAAATTAGCACTTTTAGGGAATAAATGTACCAGACAACCTAACGCGGATCAAGAAAGAGCATAAAAATTGATGAAATATATAAAGATATATAAAACAATACTTAGTACAGAATCATTAGATGCCACTCATTAATTAGGCAATAGAAGGAAATAATGGAAAAGAACTAATTCAAGTTCTAAAATTAATATATGGTAATTAAAATGAACACTAGTTTTTAAAATATACAAAATTATACAATAGAGCTCAGCCAATTACCTATATAATAATTATTGTATAATAATATGGTGAATATCTACATATTCTAAAAAATGCATTACAGAAAAACACATTGATGTTCCTCAACAAACCACCTCTCATTTCAAGCACATTTATCCCGTTACTCTTGGACATTTAGAAGCATTCTTGAAGTCCTCTTTCGTGAATGTCTTTAGTTGCTTTGTTGCTGGTGCCTCAATGTCCTGAATTGGTACAAAACTTTTACTTTTCATGATCACTGATGTTGGGAAAGAGCCAGAAGCTGCGGAGTATTAATTTCAGTGAACAAAGTGGGTTAGAACACACTACAGTTTTCATGAGCCTTCCTTTCTGTTGGATGGCACTCAACAGTAGCATTTTCCAACTTTTTATCATATCTCACAATGCACGAAAAATTTAAAAGAGGGTTAATATGGAAGAGATGTTAAAAATCCAAACATTATGAGATACTCTAGATGAAAAATAGAAAATATATGCAATATCTCAAGAAATAATATCAAATAGTTTCAAAGTTTTTACTGAGCACTGAATCATTACATTGTGTGAACATTAAGCTTCCATCATTAAAAAATTCCTATCCATCATAGCAATAGACAAAGCATTAGTGAAAAGCAAGGGGACTTTCATAAATTGGCAGATAGTTTCTTTCACCAAGACTGGATTTCCGAAGGAAAGTAATTAATGTGGTTGTATAGCTGGATAAAAATCTAGCTATGAAAACTTTCTAAATTTTCTATCCATCTCAATGAACAGAAAACAGTATGAAGATCACACAAAGCTTTCCTAAAGTCAAAAATAATTACTAAGGGCTAAATTTCATTAAAAAGAAATTACAGGACAAAAGAATTCACAAATTCAGCTAATTCACTAGTCATTTACTGAAAACTAATTTCAGAGGGTCAAAAAATGCCAGGTTACAGGCAATATACAATACAAAAATATTTAAAACCAAAGAGAAAGATCTGAGAAAAATTATTTCATGATCCTTACATCAGCCAGATGGCAAGTACATTAATTAAATTGTATTATAGCTAAATATGCACATTAGTAATTTATGAAGAAAAAGTGAAAACTAAAATATGAAATGTGTGAAAAGAAAATTAGAGGAAATGTTCATCAAGAAGAAGGTAAGGCAATACAAAAATACAAAGAAAAATGTTATGAAAGAAAACACAGAATTACATAGACTTTATCCAAATATATCAGAAATACAAGTAAGTGACTTGATCTTGTCTGCTTGTACTCAACTATTGAATTTGTAAACATTGTACTGCATAATATAAATGTATAGAAGATAAGGATTGACTGAGTGTATCTTTAAAGGAATGTAAAACCTACTTTAAGGAACTATATTTATATATTTTACATTTATAAAATTATTTTAATACTGGTAAATATTTAAATATTAATATGATATGAAATATTAAGAATAAAAATTACCTTTTTTGTGACAAAGGGGGCACAGATAGCAGAAAAAAAAGTAGTTGAATTGTTTTTTTTTCCAGCCAACAGAGATGCAATTCATGTTTTATGAAAAATTTTTTTAATTCCCAAAAGAATTAAACAAGTTCAATCCTAAAGTAAAATCCAGACATGCCAATAGTAATTACGACAATTTACATTTTTTACTACTAGGAGATTTCATCACATGATTAATAAGACATGTGGGGCAGTTTGAAATGGTGGCTGATGAGCCTATTGCCTGAACTGTTTCTCTTCAGGATATGAAGGTAGAGAGTCAGTCCTATTTCAGTAATGCTTTTTCCTTTACCTCTTTCTACCACCCTTCATTTTTCCCTAAACATTTGTCAAGGAGGATGCTGGTTGTTCCTCAGTTTTCCTATCACCATGGAATAGCCTGAGAAAGTAAGATTCTGTATGTAAATAGGCACTTAATCAGCTATATGTTCTCATTGTTTTGTAGCCTCCCAAACGATCATGGATTTTGTTTGCAAGAAGTGAGGTGAGAGTTTCACTATCATTTTGTAAAGAGATGGTGTAAACCTTCATTCTTTTCTCTGGGCTCTTGTTAACAGTCTGTAGTTTAATATTTTGTGGGGTACCCCAGGTAGGGAGGAGAGGAAGCCAATCTGTCCTTCATAGATTGTAAAGGGATTTTCTTTTTTCCCTTGCAACATATACCTTCGTGACTCAAAGACTTTCAAATTTTATAAAAGATATAAGCAATTTATCTGAAAGTAGTCTCTTTATTAAAATTTTGCTTTGGCAAATCAAAGATGTTGATTGTTTTCCATTGTAGCCTCATCCAGTTTCTTTTTCTTGGGACATGGTTTACTTTTAATCTGTTATATGAAAAGTATGTGTAACAGGTATTATATAAAATTCCTATTTGATCATTATATACATCATATTTTATTCTGCTTGACAGTTGAAATATTGACATTGAAGTCAGAGTACATGAGAGGGAAGGGCTTGTCCATAATTTTATGACTCATTTGCCTTGTTCAACCACTCCTCTTTTGCCTACAATGGGGAGAAATTTGAATCGAGAAACTTGAAGCTCAGGAACATTAAGTATGTTGTGTGACTAGAAAGGTAGGTAATTATGTATTATGAGGCAGGATTTCATACAGCCTTTCTTAATCTAAATGCCCTTCCTCCACTCAAACTTAATTAAGGCAGAACTGGCTCACGGAGAAAAGCCAGGACCTCTCTGTTTTGTTGCCACTTCATTTTAAGAAAAATATAATAGACTTTGGTCATTAGAACATTTTATTTTCCTTAAACCGCACAGCTACTGAGAATATTGTAATACACTGAAGGGAGGCCATGGGAAAAGGGGAAGCCTTGCTTGAAACTGGTCAGAACCATTAACGCCATCCATATGAGTATGGACATTTGGCCCATTTCCTAATAAAACATAATTTCCCCATTTCTGAGGAACCCCACGGAGGAGAGGCATAGCTTGTAGGACAAAAGTGAGATGTTATCAAAGTACCATTGTATACCTACGAATGTTTCCCCAGGGAAATAAAAATGTGATGGTTTAATGCTTTAACAAGTTATTGTTTTGTGTTATATTGGTTCATTATATTAACCATGTGTGGATACTATTTCAAAGTAACAGACTACACCTTGCAACTTGAAGAAAACAAGACCAGACAATGACCAAAAACCAAGAGCAGGAAAGGATGCGATAAGGTCACCCTTGGAGTCTCTGGGACAAAAGTGGCTCCTGCAGGATTGTGAAGAAACATAGTTTGTGGACTACATTCAAGAAGTGGTTGCCAATATACAAACTTCAGTGAAGTAATTTATTAACTATTGAATCTAAAAGAAAAAAAGGAGAGAAAGTTTGCTCGTGGATGCTTTAAAAATGAAGCATCATGCTATGCCCAACTGTGCACTGGAACTGATCTGTTTTATATGACAGTGCCTCCATTTCGTGCAATGTAAAGTAATGCCAACAGCCACAAAGCCAGGCAAATTGTTGCTCTCTTAATACCAGGTAGTAATACAAATAGAGGTATACACTGAAAACTTTCAATTTTAGTGGACCAAAAATGTAAATCTTTCTGCACATGTATTCATGTAATTTGTCCTATGAGGTTATGCATAGCTCACTCTGCTCATTTTACATTGGATTTATCTGGTCTCTGACATGCTGTGTATATTTTAAGCAAGTTATAAATATTTTAAATAGTTCTTGAATAAAACACAGTATAACATGCATGGAGAATGCAAGTATTTTCAAATCAAAAATTACTCTGCATCACTGCTTTTAAAGATATAAGATTACTTTTCCTCTTCCTTGAAATCATTGGTTTCATTTTGTATGTCCCTGTACTTCCAAAGTATTTGATTTAATGCAATGGGGTTTAATTTTTCAAATACAGAAAGACATCACACTTGATCTGTCAAGAAGAAAGAAATGTCCATAATGATATATGAGTTGCCTTTTATATGTATTCTTTGGTACTAGGATTTCAATAATGTAGATGCAATGGAATCAATAAAGGGCAGAAAAATATTCTTTTAGCAAACATTATGAGGAGATGGTAAAAATGGATACAGTATCATAAAGCCTGTACTTGATGGTGTACACTCCAGCATTATGGAGGTGAGTATACTATTGATATAATAAATCTTTGAGGAAGTCAGAAATCTTGGGAGTAACTCCATATCCTTTCACTATTGGTATTAACTATGATGCCTAGAATATAATAGCTTAAATTTGTATGTAAAATTTCATAGCAATATACCAGTATTTTTTTTTTTTGAAGCAGGGTCTCACTATGTAGTTTGAGACTGACCTGGAACTCATTAGACAGCCCAGGCTGGTCTCGAACTCACAGTGATCCTCCTGCCGTGCCCAGCTCATTTTTTGTTGTTGATTGTTTGTTTGTTTGAATCCTAGAATATAATAGCTTAAATTTGTATGTAAAATTTCATAGCAATATACCAGTATTTTTTTTTTTTGAAGCAGGGTCTCACTATGTAGTTTGAGACTGACCTGGAACTCATTAGACAGCCCAGGCTGGTCTCGAACTCACAGTGATCCTCCTGCCGTGCCCAGCTCATTTTTTGTTGTTGATTGTTTGTTTGTTTGAATATACTAGTATTCTTTAAGAATATATATATACCCACCTTCAAACACTTTAATTCCATTTTTACATTTTCTCATATTTTTTTCCTTTTCCCTTATTCCCCCTTCCCTATCCTTCTCACTGTCCCTACACCTTTGGTCCTTTTCTTCCTATTTGCTAAGTATCCCATTAGAATCTTGACTACCATTTTAGTTTTTCACACCAGAGATACTATTTGGTATTTGCCTATGTCAGGGTAGGATTTTATAAGTGTATTACAATGAAGGCACCAAACGAAAAGAAAAACATATATATCCTAATTAATGAAATGAATGCAAACTCAACCAATGATGATAGTTTGGAAACTGACAATCTCGCACAAAAAATTTAGAATTTGTTTTGTAGCACCTCAATTATACTTTTTGTTTATTTTCCAAAGAAGTTAATAATGCTCATATAAAGTAATTTAATCACTAAAATATTATTTTTCAATTCCCAGAAGTTGCAATGAATAGTTTTTAAGGTAGTGAAAAATTACTTAGACTCAAGCACAGGCATTTCTTTGTACGCAACAGAGGCTGAGTTTGGAAGAATGGAACATGACGTGATATACAAATCTTTCCTTATGGACTAAGATTCATTACTGTAAATTTGTGGTAAGCAAATTAAAATTACATTATATGGCAGTATTGTTGTAGTCAGGATACATCTCATACTGTTGTCCCTTGCTACAATTTGCATAAATCACATTAACTTGTGAGTGTATAAATTCTCTTTTACATTTGTTTAAATGATTAGGCATTTTTTTACTCTTTACATTGCACTTGTGTATGCTGTCCAAAATTCCCAGAGTTAAAATCTGCCTGTGTAATAAATTGTATCACACCAGTGACAAATTTATAACAAAATTCATTTGAAATTTATATGATATTCAGATGCAAAGTACTTGAATGTTTTATTAAAATGTCCTAACAAATACTTATTTAACAGGAGAATTGGATTAAATTCAAACTAGAAGTTGAAGCTGCACATAGGGGAATAGTACCTAATTTGTACTGGCCACGACCATGATTTAACATTTTAACAATCATATAAGTAGAATCAGATTTCTCAGCAGGGGAGCACATATAAGGAATTGGAGAAGCCTATTGGTAAGTATTCAGTTGTTTTTTTCTTAATCTCTTTCAACATATTTAGTTATCCTGTCTCAGTGAATTTACTAATATAAATTGGGTATTTCAAAATATTTGGCTTTCCTAACTAAAGGTTTTAAGTAAACTACAATTTTACATTCTCAAAGTAAAGCAGTTAAGCATGATATGCTCAATGAAAATATAAGATTAGACTTTGATGATTTGGACCAATGTACATATTTAATAAAATATAGCACAGATATTTTATTCCTATTAGTTAATTGCTATAAAGACTGAACCATAACTTGTAAAAGTTTCTATTCAGTACAGTATAAATTTTTAAAACTCTCCACTTTTGAAATTTGCAGTAGTACATGATTGCATTACATGATGATTACATCCATCACATGGAATTACTACATGTCTATAAAACACCTTAATGCAGTTCCTTTCTTTTCTCTTTCTTTCATCCTCCCTCCATCACTTGGTCCCTTTCTCATTTTCAAATGACCTTTCTCTCTTAGTAGAAGTCGTAGCTCTATTGTGTCATTGTGGAGTACTTAGTTATATCCTTGTATAAGGTTCATGAAGAAAGGAGCGTTAGCCCTAGAATTGACTCCTTAGTCGTGAGTCCCGCTCGTTGCAATTCCTAGCATTACTGTAGTTCAGAGTCAGTGTCCTCATACATAAAAGGAAGATTAAATATAGCTGCGAAAGGATTCAAATAAATTACTTCACACAAACTTTGATCAATAAGTGTTAGCTATTGCTGTTAATGTTTTCTATTATAGTTGTTTCTTATTTAAGAAAGTAAAATTATGGAAATAAAATCAGTGTTAAAGTTGTTAAGTAGATATATAACATTCCTTTAAATCCTGATAATTCATTTATTGAATCACAAACTTTTCCTTATTCCAAGGAAGGATAACAAAGGAAAAATAACTTGGAATGTAAAAGAAGTAAATACAATAGAATATTTCATTTAAATGGTGAAATTCAGTATACAGTCATTTTTCTCTGTTACCTAACATTAACTAGTTGTAGAAATAGATTACATGCATAATGAAAGAATTAACTGAAATAGCTCCATAGCTATGAAATACTTAAAATAGGACAATATCCTTTATTCATGTTCCTATTATTTTCCTATACTCTATGCAGCCAGCTTCTTTCTGATAAAGATGAAAGTTACAGAGGTCCAGGCTAGTGATTTTGATATCACCAGTGTTCTCAGAAACCATGGAATCTAATTTCAGGAAAGGCAATTCAAGCTCATTTTCTTTCAATGTAAAAAAAGATCGAGTTCTATTTAGTAAGAATTTGAGTATCCTATATTTGAGAACATTGCAGTTGGCTGAATTGGGCAAAAATATGAATCTCTCTGAATGTGTACATATAGTGTTTATAAACTATGTCTAAACTGAGTCTCTCCAAAGTTGTTCAAATATTTGTTATTTTTATATTTTTTTCTCATTTGAATTTGTATTAGAAATTGATATGCTATATATTCTACACTGATATTTAACTATGTTATCTATAAAATCTGCCAGATTGACCTAGGGTATTATGATATTAATCTCCAGATACTCAAAAAACACATTTACCCTCCACTAAAAATAAATAAAGTTTATAATAGAGATATGTCAACAAAATCATGCTGCACATTTAAAAGCAGAAAATATATACTTGCACACTGTATGAATGGACTCCAACTTTCATCTTTAACCTGGAGGAAAAACATTACAGAGAGAAACAAAACTTTTTCTTACAGTGATGTAAATAAATATCTTTCAGATGTCCAAATAGTATTTGCAAATAATTTCTAATTGCCCTCATTGATTTTACAACTAGATCAGCTCCATTTGTTTAGATGTCTTTAAAATGTTTTGCTTACTCAATGCAAAACAAAAACAAAAAAACCTATGGATTATATAGTGCTTAGAGATTCCACAAATGAAATTCAATTTATTTCTATAAATGCGATGGTTTTAAAGAATATGACAGAGAAAAGAGAGCTTTTCTACTAAATGGTTTTAGAAAAGTAAATGTCTCATTTTACTACTGCTCTATTCTTGGTTGTAATTTGTTTTCTTGTTGCATTTTAAAATGAAATTTCTTTATAAAAGAGATTAAAAGCACAAATTTGAAGGGCTGGATATTTAGCTCAGTGGTGCCGCCGCCTGCATCACAAGTGCTAGAACCTGTGTTTGATCCCTCATACAAAAAAAAAAAAGACATTTGAGGAGAATTGATCAACGTTTTAAAATTTTCCATTATCTATAATCCTTTATTAAGCTAAACCTTATTACCTTGTACTACTTATTTAATTGATTGTTAATTTTATTCAGATTCTGGGGTACACACAATGAAGTACAAATAAAGCAGAGGATTTGATTTCTTCTAGAATCCAGAAAGCTATAAGATAGCACTGCTCTTGAATTAACAAGAAAAATAGACAAATATTCCAAAATATATTTTCTGAAACCTCTCGGATCAAAGCTCACAAGGGAATTAAGGGATAAAATGCTATCAAATGATAAAGCAGAATCCTTTTTGAAGTATAAGAGACGAATGAGTTTTCCATAGCAAATGAAATCAAATTAGAGAAAAATGGTAAAATGCTCCTAAATAGTTTGAACAGATAAAAGTTTCAAAGTAGAAACTCTTGGAGCTGTATTAACATATGAATTTGGCCCTGCTAATAAGCTCATTTTTATAACTCTCTGCCACATGACAATAAAGATTATAAGGAACAGTAAAGAAAACTAGGAAAAACCTCCATTAGTAGCAAAAGTAGACAAAGAGGTGGTGACCAGATTCTTCTAAGCAATGACACAAAATATTTGCCAACTGAGAAAATTAAGCTTAGCCATATCAACTTGATCACCTCAGAAGCCTCCAATGAGTGGTGAAGGATAGGTATGGGAATGTCTGGCTGGATCTTGGAGGTGTGAATTTGGGTACAACACCTGGTCCCTTGTCCCTAACTCTCTGCAGCTGGCCCCCACTCCGCTTCCTGGCCGTCTAGAAGGAAGTTATCGTTCACTTGCCCTGCCCTTCTCACCTGAAGTGTCTGTCTTGGAACCAGTTGTCTATGGGCTGACTTCCCTGAAATAGTGAGGCAAATTTAAAGGGTCTGTTAAGTTGTGGATGTCAGGTTTTGTGTCCTAGTACATTACTCCATAACTGAATACTACAAAATTAGCTGCTTAATACTATACACATGTGTTTTCACATAATTTTGTTGGCTCAATCTTTGTGAGCACAAGCACGGTGCAGCTGAGACGTGACTTTAGGGCATGTCAAAAGGAATACATTAAGGACTTAGAACTGAAAGCCCCAATTTTGGAAGATCGATTTCATATTTATGCTGTTATTAGCAAGAGTCAATGTAAGGACCGTTAGCCTTGGATCTTCAGTTTATTGCTCTCTGTTGACTGAAGACTTCTTTTAGTTCTTTTCCAGGTGGGTCTCCCCATTAAGGTGGCTTGTCTTGCAAAAGTTATGATAGATCCATATTCGAAGTGAGGGGATTAAGAAGGCAGAACTGCTTGGGAGGCCAGTGAGGGCTGTCACAAGCTACCTCCTGCATCAACTGTAATACCAAGGCAATGAGAACATTTCAATATATTTATTAGAAATTCAGTACTAAAATATATGAAGACAATAAGCACATTACATAAAAACAAATTGAAATGATTTAAGCATTAATTTGTTCCATATTATAATTTCTGAGAAAAAAACTGGTGGGAAATCAGTTGTCTGCCTACACATTATTATCATGTGATACAGACTTTCTTTAAGTGTATTCTTTTCATGATTCTGTTTCTGGCTATTTAACATAGTTCTGTTTTGACTTAGGCATGCCAAATGATGAATTGGTCTCAACTTTTTTCATTACCATGTACTATATTACCTAAACGTTTTTATATTTTAGAAAACTATATATATATATATA
>NW_022900915.1:25317666-25449712 GCF_012274545.1 Fukomys damarensis | reverse complement strand
ATATATTTTTTTTTTTTAACCAGGGTTTGAACTCGGGTCTTTGAACTTGCAAGGCAGGCCACCAAACCACTGAGCTAAATCCCCAGCCCAGAAAACTATATTTTTGAAGGCAATAAAATCTGCCATTATATACATAGGCTTGCTTGTCATTATAAATTTTGCCTAGAATTCTCATTATTATTTTGTTAAGCAAATATCAAGAATTTCACTAATTTTATTAGCTACTATCAACACGTGTGATAACAAATTAGATTGACTATAAAACATTCATTTTGATCAATATATTTTATGATAAAAACTGCAAGGGCTCTGAATTTTTTCATTAAATTGCTGTCATTTTTAATGCTTATTTGAACATTCTTTCTAGAATATGTAAAATATGCTAATTCTTGTCAAGGCCTATTTCAGATAACATTTTATTTTCCGCTTTTAAGATTGTTATATATATATAATTTTAATTAAATAATATAAATTTTAACTATTTTAAATATTCTAACAATATTTTAAAACCATATATTTTATGTCCTTGGCAATTCACTCAATTTATATCCGATTTACTTGGAGGTCTTTAATGACTTCTGACCACTATTTTTAATATAGAATTTATTAAGTAAAAACAGTGGTTTATAGTACTATCTCTGTTAAAAGATCAATTGTTTGATATCTTAGAACATTTCTGTTCTTTTTCAAAACTTTTACTACTTAGCATTTTATCTTGTAAAATTATATTTTATAACTTCAAAAGTATTTGTTACTATAACCATATAATCCACTGGAGTGCTGAGAAAAAAATGTCTGTACAATGGTGTTACTTTGAAAACCAGGGTTTCTTATAATATGAATTTTCATTTTGCTCCCTATCAACATCTTTGTCAGTATAAAAGGAAGATAGCAATATAAGAGACACAACCCTCTGTCAGATGCACACTGAAGTATTATACAGCCCTTTAGATTCCATTCATTTTAACTTGATATGATTCAAATGATATAATAGCAAGATTTTCCATAGGAAAATGTTTCAGGGTAAAACAAAATTATGCTTTTAATAACATATTCTTTTTATTTCATTGATTTTTTTTTACTGATTCAATTACTCTTTAATTGGATATTTATCGAATTGCAGTTTATTCCATGTCATCTCATGTATAACTATGAACTGAACAAAGATCTGCTGTCAAAGACCTTACACACCAATGACTGAGAAATACAAGAAATAAATACTTTTCAATTAATAACAAAATGTTATAAAATACATTAAATGCACTACTATATATATATATATATATACACTGTACATATAATGCTATTATACACATACACACACACACTATACATGTAATGCTATAAAATACATATACAGTGCATATGTGTGAAGATTTACTAGGGGTGAGAAGAACTAAAATGTTTTTTAAAACATGACAGATTTTAGAATTCACAAAGGAAATCAAATGTTATCAGACTCAAGCTCTTCTTTTAACAGATCAAGATAAGCGAATCCACAAGGACTTATCCCATCATATTGGTAATCATAATCTACAATGAGACCATATGCAGTTGTACCATGGTACTGACCCAGTGCTTTACTGCTTTGAATCTCGTCGAATTTGGTAGTAGATACATTTTCACATGAACTTTTTGTTCCAGTGCTCATCCTTTGGTATTCCACAAGCAAGCTAGAATGAGTGGGTTTTAACAGCCTTGAAACTTTCTACTCTTTTGGCTAAAACAGTGTGTTTGGTGTATGTTATCCTTGGTCATTGGTGTGCCTCCTGAAAGGAACTGACCCCAGACACAGAGATACTGGACCACTGTATTCCTAAGTGCTGGAGCTATTTTCTATTACTAACTTATACCATTGCATGACACGTTTGCTCTGAAGAATTCTACATGAGATAAATGATATAATATTTTTCTCTATGTTTGTCCACCTTCTCTATTTGGTATAATTTTTTCCTACAGATTTTTGGACATTTGGAGTATCTTCTCATACATTTCCTGTAGTTTCAATGATATTACTTGTTGCTATATATTTATTCATATCAGCTTTCACCATGATTATAGAAACTTATAGAGTTAACATCTATATTTTAGAGTATGTGTATATCTGTGTCCTCCATATCAAGTAATACAGTATTGTAAATATAACTGACCATGGAAACACAGTTGACTTCTTTTGTGAAACAGTTTTTCAGATATGACTGTTGTAAGAAAGGCATCAAATGTGATATTATATAAATATGCACTTTTTGGATCTCTTCAGTGCTTTCCATTGGGCTCTAGGAATTACATATGTGTAAATCTAGGATCTCAGGGAAAGATGAGTAAGTTGGTTATTGGCAGATTCCTTTAGGTCTTGAATTACCAAAGTGAGTCCACAGTTGGAAAGGAGGAAGGAGATGTCTGCTGCATGAAGTTCTCACATGTTTGGGCTCCAAGGCTGTCACACCCCACCACTCCGACTACAAATTGACTGTCCCAGCTGCTGAGCAATAAATAAAACCACAGAACCAACCAAACAAACAAACAGAGTGAACAGCAACAAAGAGCCTTTTAGGGTTATTTTAAGAATGTGATCAACCAACCAGAAAACTTTTATTGTGCAATCAGTTACCATCTGCAGTCAATAAAATGTTACCAGTTGGCCTAAATCTGTAGCTCACTGGTCACTTGTGTTTTTGAGTATATTTGGTCCGATGCCTGTGTGCACCTGTTTATCCAGCGCACTCAGTATCCTACAGGCTAAAAGAGACAGTGAGAAAGGCATTACACCTGCAAGAAAACATATCCGCATTCTCTCCACACTTGCCTTTAGATGGATTTCTCCACTAGTCAGTGAAGGCATGCCAGTGAGTTTACATCCTCTCGCCCAACTTTAGTTACAAAAATGAAAAGCAGAAGCGTACACATGTACGTGGTCTCCATATACCTTTATTTCATGAAAGTATGAGTTTAATCCAGGATGGTAAAACAACTTCACAAATTGTTGTAGGAATTACAGTGATTCAATATAAATGAAATCCCAGCTGGCATCAGTACAAGACTGCTGTGAAGAATCGCTTTATTTAAAGCCACTTCTATCACTTGGTCAAGCGCTGTTAAAAAGGAGGAAAAAGGCTGTGGGAAAAAAGGTAATGAATATCGGAAATGAATGAAATAGAGAGAAAACTATTGGTACAGTATGAAAAATATGAAGTCCATTAAAGTAATGGCAGTCCAATCTATAAAATTTCTCCAGGTGTCTTATAAAATAGCTCCACATGATTCCCTTATTTTCAGCTAGTATAATCAGTAAAAATGGGCCCCGGTTCTGTTGTTCATATGGAAAAGGGCAGGGAAGTTTCAAGTTTACTATCAGAAAACTGAGAGTTGGGAACCTGGAGTTGTCATGACTTGTGTGGATTTGAGAAATATCTGACTTAACCTCAATGGCTGTTGGTTTTTAGTTAATTATAATATGTACATATGAGTATTCAAATATGTGGAATCCCAGAACGGCAAGTCAAATTCCTTTACCTTATAAATGATAAGACTCTGCCCAGAGGAAAAAGGATTAGCTGTATATCATCAACTGAATAATGAGGCCTGAGAGAAAAGTTGACATTTTCTAACGCTATTGGATGGGGTCTCGGGACATTTCTCTTCAAAGTATGGTCCCTGGAGGAGCAACAGCAGTGTGATTGTGGAGATTGTTAGCCATGTAGAAAGGCTGCCAAGATCCCAGCCAGACCACTGTGTCAGAACCTGCTTTGTAACCAGATCCCCAGGTAAGTCCTCCTTCCTTTAGTGTTTTAGAAATAACTGGCATAAATGAATAGATCAATGAAAAACAAGCACGCTGAGTTAGTGTGTTCTATAATTCTAGTAGAGAGCTTCACTTAAATTTGTTGCCGTGCATACTTTTAATTCAAATTATAGAATTGAATAAAAAAGCCTTTATAATAATTTCATTAATAATAATGAGATAACATTTATCACATGTATCAAATCCATATATTCCAGTGAACTCTCAGCTCCTCTGACAAATCAAACTAATAAATATTTCATGGAATATTTGCATATTATGAGCCACTACTTAATTTTCAAAAGATAACTTCACTCAAAGCCATTAGAAAGAATTATAGAGTTTAGAGATTCCCTCCCTCTCTCAAAACTAGGCATTAAATAAAAATAAACTAACAAACTGAGAGAAATTAGCAAATTATTAAAGAAAAGAGCAGTAGATATATATTTTTACATTTTAATTTCAAATAAGTTTACTGGTAGGTCTACGCATCAAAAAATATGACTTGTCTAACCCCTAAATCATCTGTTTAAAACACCTAAAATACTGCCAATATATCTTTGAAACATTCCTCTCTAGTGACAAACGCAGTACGTGTCTATACTAAGTGCTCAATAAATATTGTTTACAGGAAACATGGGAAGGCGGGAACTAGACTGAAGCTTTCTTTTTATTTTGTTCACATAAGAAAAGAAATAACCACTGTCTGATGGGAGTATAGAATGGTGCAACCCTCGTGGATATCAGTGTGAGACTCTTCAAAAAACTAGGATTAGAAGTTCCATTTGACCCAGCTATTCCTCTTCTGGGTATGTTCTCAAAAGAATTCAAAACATTATACCACAGCAACATAGGCTCATCCATGTTATAGCAGCACAGTTTGTAGTAGCCAAATCTTAGAAACAACCCAAATGCCCATCAACTGATGAACAGATAAAAAAGATGTGTTTTTTTTTTAATATAATGCATCACTATTCAACCATAAAGGCAGATAAGACATTTCTAGGAAAATGGGTACACCTGAAAATATACTCTTAAGTGAAATAAATCAAACACACATGTGTAAATATCACATTCTCTCTCTGGTGTGAGAAACTGAAAGTGAAAATGAAGACCAAAATGAACAATAAATGTTGTGAAATAGGAAGAAATTGTTCAAAATTGTGCAGAATGTGAGATACTTTGTGAGTACTTAAAATGATTTATGCAAGAAAGGTATAGTATTATTAGGAAATGAGCTGAGAAATTAACAATGAAAATATACTCTTTCTAGATCATGATCACAGTGTATTTGTTACACTCTAATAATTTTTATTATGAAAAGTTACTTTTTCAAGAACAGCTTTTATTAATATTAATTTATTAAGATCTACTTGTAACATATTAAAATGAAAAATTTTAAGCAAGCCCAATTCATACAGTGTAAGAATTAGAAGTTACTTCACATAGTCAATAAAAAGAAAAGTTCGAAGGAAATTTTGATTATTATTATGACTAGAGGAAAATTTGGCACCTGTGAAAAATGAAACTTAAGATACCTAAGTCTAATTTTGGGAGAGTCATTTGAGAAACACTTCAGTGGAATGATTAAAGGTCGAATTTAGAAACTAGAGGGAATAACACCGTACAATCAATGAGATTCAGCAGAAATTCTAGAAAAAAAGAAAGGCAACAAGTAGCCTTAATGGAAAGCAAAGTGGTAAAAGTTGCACTCTGTTTGATACATCACAATCAATTCACATTTTAAAATATTCTATAAAGTAGAATGTTTCTAATAATTTTGATTCTGGAGCATGGTATAACAATATGACTGAAAATATCTACTCCCAAATCCTTGGAATCTTTGAATTTATTGTATAACATTGTAAGAGCACTTTTTCTGATATAATTTAGATTAAGGATTTTCAAATGTGGAGTTCATCCTCAATTAAACAATTTAGCCCAATCTCATTACATTAGTCCTTGAAAGTAGGGAGCTGTTCCCACATGGAACCAGAAGAGATACCACGGAAGGTGAAGGCTGAGAAATGCTGACTGTGAAACCATTTCACACAGTTTCTATAATTCTGAGATGAGAAGTTCCACCTGCAAAGGCTAGAAAGACCTCAAGGAGGAGAGTCGGGAAGCAGAGATTTCAGTCTTGTGTTTACAAGTAAATAACTTTTAACAGAGCGAATAAACTTGCGAGTGGACTCTTCCTCAGATATTCCAGTAAAAACTGTAGCAGTGCTGATATGTCAGTGGCATTCTTTTGAGATCTGGAGCAAAGGAACAAGTCCAGGTATGAAGTGCTCAACATGTGTGTTCCATTGAGTTGCAATTTTTATTTTTTTTTTGTAATTCACTATAACAGCAATAGAAAACGTATTGGTGGATATCAATTATTAATAACTTTAAATTAATCTCTAGTGATTCTAATGAGCAGCTGGATTTGAGGAATCTTTTGTATACAGTGTGATAACCATGGTAAGAAAAAATATTGGAAAGCATAAACTAAATTTCGCTAGTAGGTGTTTAGTTTGTGTAAATCTGATTCTCTCAAAGAATTAGTAACATACTAACAAGCTATTAAGATAAGTGCAAAGTCTATTAGATGCATGCTGTCAAAATCGATGTACAGAGAGGCCAAGAGATTAGGGGAAGGGAAAGAAAATAGAAGTAAAAAGAATTAGGATGTATTATGGACATGCACTAACTTCCCAGGTTGAATGTAATCATTGTATACTGAAATCATGTACTGATACAAGTGGATTTTTAAAAACAAAATCATTATATAAAAGTTATTAGCTTTTCAATATGACCACTTAGAGATCTTAAGGAAAAAAAATATGCTATATTCCTTGTTAGCTAAAACTCGATATGAGTCAGTTATCTGAAACATTAACCTTGAAATCCTTGCCCATCTTGAGCCTCAGGCAGTGGGCCGCCTAACTAAGAGCACAGGTGCGTAAACACCACAGTGAATATCTCATATCTGAGTATTTACACCACATTCCCATAGAAAATACAAAGTTCCTTACATATATAGAGGAAAGTTATAAATTAATAAACAGGCATTACCACAATTCTTTTCTGTTGTAGCGTTAAATGTATCATATTAGAGGAAGATTCTAAACACTATAATTACACAGATCTATCAGTAGTAAACAGCAAAGTCAGAACAAGCGATCATAGTTCTTGGCTAAAGCAACACCTTGTTGTTGTTGTTGTTTTTTTTTAATTGTCATATTCTATAGTATCTGAAATAACCGACAGTCTTCTTTTCTGATTATTTAATGTTATCTTTTGTTCACTCTTAACTCATCAAATGTTTAGAAACTTATTCTGAGGAATATCATCAATGATATAGATAAAATGTCACAAAATCCATCCATAATCTCATTCATAAGAAAACACTGATGATTCTAGATAGTCTTGACGCAATAAAATTCTTGATACTTGTAATCTTATTGGTTAGTTATAACTTTGACCCATAACGTACTTACCTCATGATTTTTTCGGTATAAAAAAAATCAAACTTTCTCTGAGTAGTGGGATCCTTGGAAACCCATGTGGGACCCCTCCTGTCTCTCAGGAGCTTTTCCTATTTTCCATTCCTATTCTCCTATAAATTTTGCTACTCTTAAAAAAAAGAATAAATATTCTGCATCTCAGAATATAAATCTAGAGATGCTTCAGGATGAAAGTAGCTCTAATTTTTCAATTTCTAAATAAGCAATAAAACTAATCCTGAGATAATTACTTTAATACTAACAACTGGAGCCTGCAGATAAAAATAACTTAATTTTTCTCAGATAATCTCAGCTAGAAGTTATGGTAGACAGCAGAATTACAGTGACTCTGGATTGAATTGACATTGCCAAGCACTACTACCTCAAGGTGAGTTAATGAATGTAGTGAGAATAGGAAAGTTGAAATGTTAAATGTACTAAGTATTTTTTGCTCATGTATGTTATATTATCTAGCCTTTCAGTAATACCTTACTATAGTTTAAAAATACAATTAATAAATTATCATAGCATGGAATTAGTTATGAATAGTATTATGATATATATATATAGCATAAAGCGTTTTTTATAATTTTGAATATGAACCTTGTAGGAAAGGATGAGCGAATGTTTCATTTAAAATAAAAGTAATTAGAAAGCTTTTTTGGTTCAATGAAGTTTGACTTGAAAAAGAGATCGTGATGGGAACAATGAAGTGACTAATGGTGGCATCTGTACCTACCAAAGAGCAGAATGGACATACAAATCTATTGTTTCGTTTAGTGGACAGATTTCTCGAGTGTTACTTGAGAGAATGGGATCAAAGAGCACTTTATATTGATTTGATACTGAAAATAAAATAAAACTGCATGCACAGAGTCAAATTGTTCTACTTATCTTGGAAAATTTAGTTAATCCAATCACGTGAAAAAATCAAACATAGCTAGAGTTTAGTTTATCTTGCCTTATTGAATTGGTGTAAAGTTTCAGCTAATTCAGCACAGACAACTTCTGGAGCTCTGGTATATAGCATTCTGCTTAACTAGTAGAATTTCTTTTTCATGTTTGTATAGAAATATTTATCACTAGCATTATAGCACTAATTATATTATACACATACATAGGGTTATAAAGCACATTAGGGACTTTTACTTTGTGTTCATTTGAATTTATTACTTTTCATACACTAAAGAAATTAAATTGATACACTTTTCTCCATTAACTTGGAATATTACACTGTATACTTAAAATTTTATTAAGAGCATCCCATATTATTTATTCTTACCTCAATTTAAAAAAGTAATTCATTCTCATATTTTAAAATTTAGTCGCTGATTTTTATTTTATTTTTATTTTATTTTTATTTTGTTGTTTTAGAGTCAAGTTCTCATCATGTCCAGTTTGATTGTGAACTGAATACACACACACACACATTCAAACTTTCTCTGTTCTTGCTATTTCAATCTGCACTTTGAGGTGGTGAAAGATTAAAGGGAGTGGGGGTTAACATACACTAAACTTAGAGAGATAGTAGATAGTTGTTTTATAAAGTCCTAATGACAATCTTAAAAAAAAAAAAACTCTAGTATTGTTCCTATTTGAGGGTTTAGAAAACAAATTAGAGACCTTTATTAAATTAAATATTGACTTGCTTTATTTTTGAGGTATATTAACTACTGTGAAAAATGAAACTTAAGATACCTAAGTCTAATTTTGGGAGAGTCATTTGAGAAACACTTCAGTGGAATGATTAAAGGTCGAATTTAGAAACTAGAGGGAATAACACCGTACAATCAATGAGATTCAGCAGAAATTCTAGAAAAAAAGAAAGGCAACAAGTAGCCTTAATGGAAAGCAAAGTGGTAAAAGTTGCACTCTGTTTGATACATCACAATCAATTCACATTTTAAAATATTCTATAAAGTAGAATGTTTCTAATAATTTTGATTCTGGAGCATGGTATAACAATATGACTGAAAATATCTACTCCCAAATCCTTGGAATCTTTGAATTTATTGTATAACATTGTAAGAGCACTTTTTCTGATATAATTTAGATTAAGGATTTTCAAATGTGGAGTTCATCCTCAATTAAACAATTTAGCCCAATCTCATTACATTAGTCCTTGAAAGTAGGGAGCTGTTCCCACATGGAACCAGAAGAGATACCACGGAAGGTGAAGGCTGAGAAATGCTGACTGTGAAACCATTTCACACAGTTTCTATAATTCTGAGATGAGAAGTTCCACCTGCAAAGGCTAGAAAGACCTCAAGGAGGAGAGTCGGGAAGCAGAGATTTCAGTCTTGTGTTTACAAGTAAATAACTTTTAACAGAGCGAATAAACTTGCGAGTGGACTCTTCCTCAGATATTCCAGTAAAAACTGTAGCAGTGCTGATATGTCAGTGGCATTCTTTTGAGATCTGGAGCAAAGGAACAAGTCCAGGTATGAAGTGCTCAACATGTGTGTTCCATTGAGTTGCAATTTTTATTTTTTTTTTTGTAATTCACTATAACAGCAATAGAAAACTAATGTATTGGTGGATATCAATTATTAATAACTTTAAATTAATCTGTAGTGATTCTAATGAGCAGCTGGATTTGAGGAATCTTTTGTATACAGTGTGATAACCATGGTAAGAAAAAATATTGGAAAGCATAAACTAAATTTCGCTAGTAGGTGTTTAGTTTGTGTAAATCTGATTCTCTCAAAGAATTAGTAACATACTAACAAGCTATTAAGATAAGTGCAAAGTCTATTAGATGCATGCTGTCAAAATCGATGTACAGAGAGGCCAAGAGATTAGGGGAAGGGAAAGAAAATAGAAGTAAAAAGAATTAGGATGTATTATGGACATGCACTAACTTCCCAGGTTGAATGTAATCATTGTATACTGAAATCATGTACTGATACAAGTGGATTTTTAAAAACAAAATCATTATATAAAAGTTATTAGCTTTTCAATATGACCACTTAGAGATCTTAAGGAAAAAAAATATGCTATATTCCTTGTTAGCTAAAACTCGATATGAGTCAGTTATCTGAAACATTAACCTTGAAATCCTTGCCCATCTTGAGCCTCAGGCAGTGGGCCGCCTAACTAAGAGCACAGGTGCGTAAACACCACAGTGAATATCTCATATCTGAGTATTTACACCACATTCCCATAGAAAATACAAAGTTCCTTACATATATAGAGGAAAGTTATAAATTAATAAACAGGCATTACCACAATTCTTTTCTGTTGTAGCGTTAAATGTATCATATTAGAGGAAGATTCTAAACACTATAATTACACAGATCTATCAGTAGTAAACAGCAAAGTCAGAACAAGCGATCATAGTTCTTGGCTAAAGCAACACCTTGTTGTTGTTGTTGTTTTTTTTTAATTGTCATATTCTATAGTATCTGAAATAACCGACAGTCTTCTTTTCTGATTATTTAATGTTATCTTTTGTTCACTCTTAACTCATCAAATGTTTAGAAACTTATTCTGAGGAATATCATCAATGATATAGATAAAATGTCACAAAATCCATCCATAATCTCATTCATAAGAAAACACTGATGATTCTAGATAGTCTTGACGCAATAAAATTCTTGATACTTGTAATCTTATTGGTTAGTTATAACTTTGACCCATAACGTACTTACCTCATGATTTTTTCGGTATAAAAAAAATCAAACTTTCTCTGAGTAGTGGGATCCTTGGAAACCCATGTGGGACCCCTCCTGTCTCTCAGGAGCTTTTCCTATTTTCCATTCCTATTCTCCTATAAATTTTGCTACTCTTAAAAAAAAGAATAAATATTCTGCATCTCAGAATATAAATCTAGAGATGCTTCAGGATGAAAGTAGCTCTAATTTTTCAATTTCTAAATAAGCAATAAAACTAATCCTGAGATAATTACTTTAATACTAACAACTGGAGCCTGCAGATAAAAATAACTTAATTTTTCTCAGATAATCTCAGCTAGAAGTTATGGTAGACAGCAGAATTACAGTGACTCTGGATTGAATTGACATTGCCAAGCACTACTACCTCAAGGTGAGTTAATGAATGTAGTGAGAATAGGAAAGTTGAAATGTTAAATGTACTAAGTATTTTTTGCTCATGTATGTTATATTATCTAGCCTTTCAGTAATACCTTACTATAGTTTAAAAATACAATTAATAAATTATCATAGCATGGAATTAGTTATGAATAGTATTATGATATATATATATAGCATAAAGCGTTTTTTATAATTTTGAATATGAACCTTGTAGGAAAGGATGAGCGAATGTTTCATTTAAAATAAAAGTAATTAGAAAGCTTTTTTGGTTCAATGAAGTTTGACTTGAAAAAGAGATCGTGATGGGAACAATGAAGTGACTAATGGTGGCATCTGTACCTACCAAAGAGCAGAATGGACATACAAATCTATTGTTTCGTTTAGTGGACAGATTTCTCGAGTGTTACTTGAGAGAATGGGATCAAAGAGCACTTTATATTGATTTGATACTGAAAATAAAATAAAACTGCATGCACAGAGTCAAATTGTTCTACTTATCTTGGAAAATTTAGTTAATCCAATCACGTGAAAAAATCAAACATAGCTAGAGTTTAGTTTATCTTGCCTTATTGAATTGGTGTAAAGTTTCAGCTAATTCAGCACAGACAACTTCTGGAGCTCTGGTATATAGCATTCTGCTTAACTAGTAGAATTTCTTTTTCATGTTTGTATAGAAATATTTATCACTAGCATTATAGCACTAATTATATTATACACATACATAGGGTTATAAAGCACATTAGGGACTTTTACTTTGTGTTCATTTGAATTTATTACTTTTCATACACTAAAGAAATTAAATTGATACACTTTTCTCCATTAACTTGGAATATTACACTGTATACTTAAAATTTTATTAAGAGCATCCCATATTATTTATTCTTACCTCAATTTAAAAAAGTAATTCATTTTCATATTTTAAAATTTAGTCGCTGATTTTTATTTTATTTTTATTTTATTTTTATTTTGTTGTTTTAGAGTCAAGTTCTCATCATGTCCAGTTTGATTGTGAACTGAATACACACACACACACATTCAAACTTTCTCTGTTCTTGCTATTTCAATCTGCACTTTGAGGTGGTGAAAGATTAAAGGGAGTGGGGGTTAACATACACTAAACTTAGAGAGATAGTAGATAGTTGTTTTATAAAGTCCTAATGACAATCTTAAAAAAAAAAAAACTCTAGTATTGTTCCTATTTGAGGGTTTAGAAAACAAATTAGAGACGTTTATTAAATTAAATATTGACTTGCTTTATTTTTGAGGTATATTAACTCGTACAAGTTTTAACTTGTACATAGATACACTATATATGCTCAACATTGCAGTGTGATCTTTAGTAAATTTATCTCAAATGATTTTTAAAAGCTTTCCAGACTTTATATTATTACTTAGTAGTTAATGGAACAGACTCAGAGACATTCAATTACCTATGAGAAGCACCAACCATCCTCAGATTTAAAAATCCAAGCTCAGTGCTACTACAGTGCTTGCCCACAGTATAGACAGCTTCAATGTACAGAAGTACTTAATGGGATTTCATATGTCAAAACGTTCATAAAGTTCATATATATACACATATATATGACTTGAACAATTGAATTAGAGCTTTCTAAATGAATAATTATGGATTTTTAATTGAAATAATTAAATATAAATAGTATAAAAGAAAATAACTTTGAAATATGATTCGAGATTATTTAAAATCCTTAAAAATACACTTTTTGCTATTTTAACCAAGTAGTTGTAGACGAGAATGTTTAGAAGCAGTGGTGAATATTTTATAAAAATATTTAGTAGCTTTATTAGGCTTCACAGAGAGCAGCACGTTAGATGATAAAAGACTTCAAATCTCTGATTAGAAAGATCTTTCTTGAGAATAAAACTAATAATTGTCACGATTAATTACCCCGACAAGCATAATTCTGCTCAGGAACAAGTCAGTGGCCTTGAAAATGTGCCGCTAAGACCACCAGCTGCTGAGAGTAGAGTGACCAGTGACCGACAGCTGCAGCTGCCCCAGGAGAGTTCAGTACCACGCTGCCTAAGATCTCATTTCCTGCTAACAATCACGAGGGAGGACGGGACAGAAGTACTTCTCCAATAGGAGCTTTGGGCTTAAGGCTTCCCCCTTCGTCTGCCTGAGATTTTCTCAGAAGTGCTTATCATCTGCCTCTATCTATGCAAGAGATCTCCCTCTACTTTTGTTTCAGAGACGTGGGACCTGCATTGCAATCTGTGGGATCCTTGCCTGCTGCTACTCCCCATACACCTTTATTATTCATCTGCATCATTTTTTTTTTTTTTTTACCCCAACGCAGTGTCTGTGCTGTAGAATGACTAAAGTAAAACCCCGGATTAAAAATTAAAATCATACATGAAAGACGGTAGGAGATGACTCAAAAGTGAGCTGTTTTAATTTTATTTTGAACATCACTTCCTAAAGCCATATATTGAAGATAATCTACTTCAAAGAAATTTCAATAAAGTATCTACAAAGTTGTCTTAGGAATCAGTTGTTTGTTATGGTTTAGAAGTGAGGTGTCCCCAAAAGCCTGCTGTGTTTGGAAGGTGACCGGATTGGGGAAGTACTGTCCTCATTGGTGGATAAGCGCACGGCTGATACTAGCTGACTCGCTGTTGCCAATGGGGCCTGGTTAGAGGCAGGTCATGGGGAGTATGACCCGGAAGCGTTTGTCTCCCTCCCCGGCTGGCTTCTCCTTCCTTCCTCGCTTCCATGGCCACCGTGACATGAGCAGATTCCTCTCCAGCAGGCCCTTCCTTCCTGCTTTTACTACATTTGTTCTTGCCAGTCGTGGGCTGCAATTTCTGAAAGTGTAAGTGGAACTGAGGTTTTCTTCCTTTAAACTGTGAGTGCTGGGTATTTTGTTCTGGCAGTGAAAAAGTGACTAAAGCAGTGTTTGTATTCAACCATGTGAAAAGTACAGGATTCTCACAGGTAAGAATCATCAAGGGGAAAAAAAGTCCAAACTTTCAAACTTCTAAATTCAGAGTTGCTTAGTGTAAAGGTGGCCGAGAGAGTTAAAGAAAAAATAACGAAGGATGATTCCCCTCCCTTCACAAGATTTACTCTTCTGCTCAACAGAAGAGAGATGCTCATAACTTACTGCATGCCTATATAAACTTTATCAATGAAGTTGGGGTGGAAGAAAAATTTATCATCAGGGTCGCTTTTAAATAGAAGTTGATTTTACTGTTTTACTCAGGAACAAAAACAGATTTTTGTTTTTTTAGGAAACATTCAAAATCATTTCATCAAACATGATCATGTAATAACTGTAAATTGGACATAAAACTGTACCTACATAAATATGCTAATTCCCCTTAGGAACTTGTTATTGAATATATTATTTAATGGAATTATTTCAAATGTTAAGTAACATTTATGGAATTCTTGTACGTTACTTTGATTTTACTTTGTGTATTTCTTCTTAAAACAGAAACTATTGATTTAGAATTATATATTCAATTATTAATACTAAAGGTGTTATTTTTAATTCAACCAGCAGAGTACAGAATATTGAAAATTTTAAAAAAAGCAAACAGACACCAAATTCCATTTTTCAATAAAATTATGAATTATTTGCCTTTAAATATAAATTTCCCAATGATTATATGATAGACAAATCTGCACAGTCATAAATTATCGTGAACGATTAAGGATATCAGTGAGCCCAGCTTTCCCTTGGCGAAGGTGTCTCCTCTGGCAATAAGAACAATAAAGCAAGGCCAAGCATATTTCTGTTTCTGGACAAGGACAAGCAAAGCGTAGATAGAGGCATACAATTTCGGCACCACTTTGCTAACCAAAAGTAACATACCACAGCAGTATTTCTCTGGACCTTTTATCTCTAAACCCCTCACTATTTTATTTTACTCTTAAACTCATCAAATGTTCTTCTTGCCTCTATTACCTGAACAACACTGCCATGAAAATTACATAGAAAAAGGTGGCTTTTTCATTGAGCAAATTTTATTTGAAATCTTCTCCTCCAAGGATATGGTTTACATACTGCTATATGGGAATATTTAATTTGTGTAACATAAAAGTAAATGAGGTGTCATGTCTATTGAAACTTTCATGTAAATCCCTATAGCATGTTTTGATGTTCATTGCATTTGATACAGTGTTGTTATCAATGCACAGAATCAGGAAAAAAACATGGCAGGTCTAATTTCTTAAGCTTTCAACGTGGTCTTTGACAGTGTCTGTTTATGAAAAGATCACAGGATAATATGACCCAGAGAGAATGAAAGATAATTGAGCAGATTAGTTGAATTTCACATAAGCATAGGTACATCCTGAAGAAATTCTGTATCATGTCAGATACCACTATCTACTTGCAGTCATTATATCTGAAATAGTCCTCTATTTATGCATGATTTTCTCAGTCAAACAAATTGAAGTCCTTTAGAGGGAAGCAATAAAAAATAAAATCTAAGGTTCAGATGAGATTGGCATCACTTTTGCCTAGAATGATTTGATTACATATACTTGAAGATTCTGACATGCTTTATCTAGAGGTACATCAATACGCTCTGACAGGATAAAATTTTAAAACAATGTAAAGTGCAAGTGTACCATTTATATGCTGTGCACACATCCAGATTTTGATGGTATAATGCTTTCAGAATTTGAAATCATAAAATATTGCTTCAAATCATTTCTTTATAAGCAAAAATTATATCAAATCCAAATTATGTGAAATAATGTTATCAATGCAGTCTATGAAGAGTTTTATAATTTTGTTAGGCCTATTTTATTTGAACCTGTTTCCAGTCAGTGTCTTATAAAAATAAATTCTACAAGACCTTGTTTCTATAGTAACTAATAAATGCTGCATATTTATTCGTGGATACTAATGATAACTTTGAAATGGGATGTATGCTTTTAAATAATTTATAAACCTAAACTTAGGAGATAACTATGAAAGATCTAGAAACAAAACAAAAACAAAAACTAAACTAATCATATATAATCAATTGATATTAAAATACATAAAAGTTAAAATAAAATAAATAGAATCACTTTGTCCAGTTTGTTTATTTGCTTATTTATTTGGAGACAAGGTTTGCTATGTAGTTGGAACTGGCCTTGAAGTCACTCTGTAGCCCAGGCTGTCCTTCAACTCATGGCAATCCTCCTGCCTCAGCTTCCTGAGTGCTGGGATGTACCACTGTCCAGTTTATCATCCAGATAAAATGAAGCTGAAATGGCTAAGGACAGATCAAGGATTATTATAAAAAGAGTGATAAAATGTACTAAATTTTTTTCCATGCAGCGTGTGATGTAAAATTGGCTGTAATAAAATTAGATAGAAATAGAAACAACAAATAGGGTATCAAAGGTTCCTTAGGATTTTATAAGAAATGGCCTTTATTGTAGCTCTGTACATGTGTTAAAAGATAATTCTGAATATTTTTATTAAAAGCTTTCAGTAATTATGGATATTCTGACTCAATCCATTTTTGATGCCAAATATTAGTTAGACTCTAGATATCTTCAAACATAGTGTTATTAACTGAGGAAAATGAATAATCATAATAGCTAATTTTCTGATAAATTGCTGAGACCTACTGAACAATCCTTGTGTCCAGTATCCTTCTGGATGACTCTGAAAAGGTGTACGAACATCAGTGAATTCAGAGTAAAACAGAATTTGCTGTCTAATGTGGGTGGTTCTCATTCAGTCCACTGAAGAAAATAAAAGTCAGGGCCGGGGATTTAGCTCAGTGGTTCCACTGCCACCTGCTTTGCGAGCACAAGGTCCCAAGTTCAATCTCTGGTACTAAGTAAATAAATGACCAGAGGGTGACTTCCTCTGAGAAAGTAAGAATTCTAACATATGACTCCATTTGAACGCCAATAGAACTCTTCTCCTGACTGACAGTCTCTCCTATCAGTTTTGGTCTTACCAGACTCTTATTTATATGAGCCAGTTCCTTAAAATTGCTCACTTTGCTTTGCCGCATTTTACTGTGTCTTCTCTATCTCTGTTATCTATATTTTTCATCTAAATACACACATGCACACACACACATATATTCTGAACATTGCTTTTGTTTCTCTGGAAAATCCTGATGAATATACATGTAATTAAAGAGGAATACTACTGTCAGAAACTAGATTTCAGCAGCGTTTTGATGCAATTAATATTTAAACATGCGGGGTGTTCGGGAGGCTAGATAACAGTTGCAGGCTGGAATGGTTTGGAGATGCGTATCAGGAAAAGCCTGCGTAGCCTTGCCAAGGCTAATGTGTTCTGAGGTTTGTGGAATTCGTATCACATCGTTTCAGACATTGTTTTTCAGGGTAATTTAATTATCTGATCTTTTTAATCTTTATTTTTATTAGTGAAGTAGTTTAGAATATTTCCAAGCAAAGTGTTGAAGACATGCCTTTGTATATGCTTACTCTTGGTAGTAATGTAAAAGCATAATTATAAAAAAAAAACAGGAAGCAGAACTTGAAGATTTGGAAAATTCTCAACCTTCCCTAACTATATATAAAAAAAGAAAGATGCTGGAGAATAAACAACCTGACTCTTGTTTGTTTGTTTGTTTTGTTTTTTTTATGAAGCGATTAGTGGTTTGACCCCTGAATGCAATCTTCTGTCTCAGGTGAAGTCAGGAATATAAGGTCTTATAAGCAGAAACCACTTCCAGCTTGGACACACACAGCGTAGGGAAAAGTGAAGGAAAATTGTTAGACTTGGGAGATTGTAGAAGATGAGACAATAAAACTATCTGGACTTGAAATTATTTTACTCTTCAAGAAAAGTTAAGAATAGTCTTGAAGGTGATTGAAAGGTTTCTAGAGTCTCCCTCTGTCACCTGCTCTGAAACACAGAGCACAGATATAAAGCCCAGGCTTCCTTCTCCTTGGTTTTGGAGATCAGGGGCATTCCCTGCTTCGGTTTGCCAGGCTACTGCCCAGGTCCAGTGTATGACAATGCTGCCACCTCCACAGGCCCACGTGCAGAATGCAGGGCAAAGCAGAATGTGCAGTTATTCTTGAACCTTATAATGGAAACTTCCCTGCTGATTTTTGGGCCTATGAGAGAACCATGATCTATTTTTGCTTTTCTGTTTGTCCTTTTTAAAATGGGAACACTTATCTCGCAACTTTTTGAAGTGTGTATTTTTTCTGGATGCATAGGTTCACAGCTGGAGAGGAAATACCTTCAGAGGGAGTCATAGCTCGTCAAGATGAGACTTGGGAATTCAAGTTGATGCAGAATTGTTTGTGACCTCTAGACTGTTGGGATGGAAATTAATGTATTTAGAATTTGGGAACGGCCTGAATTATGGGAGTCCAGAGGCCAAAGTGTTGTGGGTAGGAGAGCGTATTTCTAATTCAGATGTGGAATTTTTACCTCCCAGTACCTCCCAGTATAACTGCTTTGGAAATAAGAACTTTAATAAAGTAGTCATGAAGCTGATAAAATGAGCCCTCCGTCTGACTGGAGCCCTTATAAGAAAAACATATTGACCACGTAGACATAAGAAATGTTCACAAAAAAAGGGAATCTAGGTAAGAGCCCTGAGAAAAATGTCATGTTCAAGTGAACACTTGATCTTAGCCCAAAGGCCGAGAAGCCATCGTATTCAAGTAAAGAACAAAACTATTAGACGAAACCACCTCCCCATGCATTCATCATGGGCTACTAGCATCCAAATCTATGAGAAGTACATTTCTGTTGCTCATTACGCCCAGACTATAGCAGTTCCTTGTCCTAACAAATGAGGACGGCAATCATAAATTATCACCGTGGTCACTACAAACTGCAAACCAAGGTGGCTTTTTGTTTGTTTGTGGACTTACCTGATGGAAATAGTCAACGAGAAAAAGAGACTGCAATTTAAATGTAGATTTGATAATATTAAAATTATTCTTTATATTCAAATTAGATAACTAAGAATTCAAAGAAATATAAGGAAGTATCAAGTTACACCATTGAAAATGTAAGTAGACTTCAACTTGAGCGGTAGTATTTATATTGGAGATTATAAAGTTATTATAGAAGGGTGGCATATGAACAACATATTTCTAATCTTATCGCGGACGTTGCTGAGGAAAGTTTTTCTTTTCAAAGAAACATCACTTGATAAGCTTTGAATGAAACCAAAGAGGATTGCATTACCTTTTACCTTACACAGAAAAGGATTTCTGTGATTCTTAAGAAAAGTTTTCCTTAGAGGAAATGTTTTAACTTCCCTCAGCCTATAAATCAGACAATTGGCAGAACTCCATATATAATTATTCTAGTGAATACTAAATAAGAATTATTTTACTGTGGCATTTGTCTCAGGGACATTACATATTATCAGTCAAACTTTAAATTGTTTTGGCAGCTAATGGGAAGACTGCATAAATGAAAAATGATGCAAAGTGGGATACTTCAAAAAAGATCAAATCTTGCTAGTAAGAATAGAAATAAAAGAAAAAAATCGCACATATTTTCTTTGAGAAACTGTGGTCAAGTCAGTTAAATATTTCCACCAATTCATACTTCATCCATCTTCTTTTTATGTATTTTTTCCCTTTAATAGGAAGTTTACTGGAAGAAACCTAGTGAATATGGTAAAGGAAAATGTGGTTTGGAACTTTAACAAGCTTTTCACTAAAGTTAGTCAGCTGACACACCATACAATCACATTCAGTCCAGAAGTTTAGACCAAGGATGTAGGAACCTCTCATTGTATGATTAACGAGCTCACTACCAAATATCACTTTAACATATTAACCAGGTATGGTGGTGCAAGCATGTAATCCCAGCACTGGGGTATTTAAGTGCGCGCGCGCACACACACACACACACACACACACACACACACACACACAAAAGTTGGAGCCCAGACTGGGCAACGTAGTTTTAAACCATTTCTTCTTCCTGGGATGTCATACCCCTAGCCCATGTTCTTGTTCTTTCATGTCTTTGCTGCTGCTATATTCTTGAATATGTCAGAATTTTGCCAGCAGTGTATTTAAGTCACAGATTAATATTTTCTCTCGAGTAGCACATGAAAAATTATGAATAATAATTTTAAATATGTTTGATTTTTTTTCAGCTAATTGATATGACCAATAACTTACACAGAAAGAGACATAACATGGCAGAGGAAGTAAAAGGGGAACTTAATACTTGTCAAACAAGCCTAATACTTGAAAGAAGAGTGGTGTTTCACTGATGAAATTTAAGTAACTGATTGTATTGAGACCGAAGAGTTGGTGATAAGGAATCCATTTCCATGAATGATTGGGGAATTGCTGACTTGTACTACAAGAGAAAATATGAAGCTACTTTTCAAACTGCTTGTTATTCATCAAGTCCACATACAAAGGTTTGTGTGTGTGTGTGTGTGTGTTTTTCCCAGCAAATGGTTGTAATGTAACTCATGAGGGTTGGTAGTATGAAGTGCACATCTTTCATTTTGTGGAAATAATTAAAATATCAAATCAATAAGTTCACTAATTTAAAAAGGGCAGAACAGATTAGCTGGATTAAAAAGTGTATATATATATGTATATATAGTAATCATTTTTATGAGGAAATAGAAACAGACCCTCTGCTACCTGTGCAGGTGCAATAACGAAAAGGCTAGTGAAATGTTACAGAAATAAGATTATTTCCAGCAGTCAGAGAAGGGTGTGTTATCAGGAGGAACAGTATTACCAGCAGTATTAAGTGCTACCAAGTTGTTATAAAGATTCATAAAAGCAAAGTCCACTGGATTTTATAATTAAAAGGAAAGCAAACAATTTCAAGAAGACAGAAATACCGTTTCTTGCCCGTGATTTGTTTAGATAGTGAGTAAAGGGGAACATGTTTTCCTTGGACAGAATACATAGTCTGATTTGCCAAATTAATAGGAAAAATAAATGGATATTTTGAAAGTATACAAGTTATGATAAAAAACTAAGGTAAATGCTTATATTTACATTTTTTACAGTAAAAGACACATTGTCATTAATCATCCTCAGAATGTTCCCACTTCGTTCAAACACTTATCCCATCATCCTTACACTTTCCCCAAAGCAGAGGAGGAAGTCTCTTTTTTGTTTGTCTTTTGCTGCGCCGTCATGGCTGCCTCAGTCTCCTAAATCTATTCAAAATAGTTAATATTTCATGGTCATTTTGATGATGAGGGAGAAACCAAAGTGGTGCAGTGCCAGATCTAGTGAATGAAGCGGATGAGGACGCACTTGATTTTATAATCCTCTCTTTTTTTTGTGTAACACTGACCGGCAGCATTCATCAAAGTTTGAGCACACTTCATAAAGACATTCATGAACGAGGACTTCCAAAACTGCTCCAGAACGTGGTAAGGATGATGAGATAAGTTTCTTCCAAGTGCAAGGGAATATTCTGATAGGGGTTAGGGACAATGTGCCTATTTACTGTGGCAAAGTTTTAAGAATTTAAGCATTCACTGTATTTGTCTATTACAGTCTGTGTTTTTGAGCTCTGACTGTTTAAACAAATACAAAAAAATAAAGGTGGTAGAAGATAAATGGCCATGTCTTACTTCATTTTGTATTAATACCTCTTGCCTATAATTTTCTTCAACGGCTTGTAATTTTAAATTATTTATTGTTTTGTTGTTCATACGATATATTCTCATTTCAAACTTTTGTACAATGTGTAATTGTACGGTGGGCAGGACAAATCCATTCTTATAATTTTACAGAATTTTATTATAATTGTCCATTTTGTATAGTCTCAAGAAATGTACATTAATGTGTGCCTTTGATGAGTGACAGGACTCTGCTGACTTGGATACGCTCTAGATTCATCCAGATTATAAGTAGATAAGGTTGTTTTAAATAACTGACAAAAAAGCAAAACCATTAGTAGTGGAAATTTGTTAAATAATTTTTATCCTTGGTCAGAGACTAGAGCACTAAAGATAGCACACTAAGATAGTGTATTGATATAAATAAGTTACATAAAGTGATGACATGCATGGCAAAGTTTGTAATATAAAATTAGCATATTAATAATTCTAAAATATACTTCAAATTATTTATTATTTTAGCTAACTATACAATCTTTAATAACGACACCATTTCTTTAAAAATATTGAACAAATAATTTTATTATTGTTTACAAAATCTTTGTTTTATAGAGCACTTTTATTGCTAACTTCTGAAAACATTAATGAATATGCTTGGTCTTATGGTCTTATGCACATGAAATAACCTTGTGTTGACAGCATAATAATACTGAAGAAAAGCTTTTAAAATAATATCAATTTTCCATAATACATCATGCACAGTGAATGGTAATCAGGTGTTCTACATAATGATTCTTGATGTAATCTTTTCTCTTTTCTTTCATAGCTTTTTAAAGTGATGCATCATCAAAACATCGTGTTTTCTTATAAGCTTCAAGAAAAGGAAGGTTAAAAAAAAAATCTCATGACCTTCTCTACAATTGGCCGAAATTTTCATGCTTTTCACTCAGTCTCCATTAGTCGAAAGTGGTTTTAGCTAGCTGTACTCAAGCATTTCAGTCAATTACTAGCTTTTATCTTGTTGTTATCATAAAGGGCCATTTCTTTCCTAAAATGGTCAATTAAGTTCATAAAATAAATGTTGAGGCATATAAAATTTGTTAGCTGTACTGTCGGGAGTACACTGGTCTTGGGGAAAAACATTTCAGAGTATTTCTTAATGAATAGAAATAGCTTTCATCCCACAAGATGTTTGTTCGCATTTCTCTTTTCTCTGGCTTCAATTCTGTTAACAACACAGTAATTGTGTATTGGAAAGCTCTTAAAATACCCACCTCCTACTTTTAAAAGAATCCTCTGTTTTTGCTTAACTATTCCATTTGTGTAAAGTGCATTTTGAAATAAATTGAGGTAGGAGGTTTTACCTTGAAAACAACAGAAAAAGATTCATTTTTAAAATTTTGACAATAACTTTAAGGAATAAAGATTTGGAGTAACTTAAACAGAATGGTAAATTGAGAATTGTTACATAGAAGTGGAGAATTCATGAAATACAGGAGAAAGTGAGGGGAAGCAGATGCCTACAAGACATCAGGCTCACAGTGCTACCTTCGTTGAACATCTTTTGATTAATTGCTGCTTTTGTTCTTTTTTTTTTTTTGGTATTGGGGATCAAACTCTGGTCCTTGCGCTTACGAGGCAGGCCACCGAACCGCTGAGCTCAATCCCCGGCCCTCTGCTTTTGTTCTTAAGTAAAAGGCATTTACTATGTGTCACACTGCAGGAGCAATTGATATTCTAGTGCTAACAGGAACAACAAATTAAATCATGTAGTATAACATCTTCTAGTCTTGCCAGGGATATGCAGTCCATAAAGGTGAAATTTGAATAGTGTTTTTCTGAATTATGTGCTAGAAATGGATAGTTGGAAGTAACTCCTTCTAGGAAAAAAAAATGTAGTTTTATGCATGCTTCCTATAGTGCTGCAAATAAAGATCCACAGATATTTTAGGAGGAAAAACTGTGACTTAAGTTTCCATTCTCTCAGTAACCACATCCAACGGAGTAGCAAAAAAATGTTACTGAGTAAAGCTACTGCAACCAACTAGTTTTTATTTCTCACTTTGCATTTAAAATCTCTGTTAGAATATTGATGAACCAAGATGACATTTAAATTCGGGTTACCTAGGCCAAGAGACATACATTTTTCTTCAAACAATAGTTTGACTACCACTGAAGGTATTTTTCTGATGAGATTAGCGTATGACAGAAGACTGAAAGAAGCAGATTACTCTCCATGTGGTGGGCCTCATCCAATCAGTTGAAGGCCTTGGGGGCAGTAGGATCAATATTAAGAAAAGGCATATTCTGGGATGTGTACCTCCCGAGTTTATTTTTTTAGGAGTATTTCTATTTGTGAATCATTAATTTTAATTCTATGAGTTTTATTATATCATGCAGTGTGTACTTGAGATATCAATAAAATGAAAGTTTTAATTTGTAACAAATGTCTAAAACAAATATCAACATCAACTCTTTATCTGCTTACAAGTTCTAAAAAGTAACAGTAGAAATAAGTTCCTGTGTGGAGTACAATGGAATAGTAACAGAATGCTACCACTGACATAGCATTTGCTTAATTATCGCACCTAAGGCCATCTTCGCACATGACGGCGTCCTGAACCATACACGCATCTCACTCACTCATGTGCTTCACTTTCCTTTACTGTTTGGCAGACTGTACTTGTCACTTCTGTTGACTTCCCCTCTTGTCAGGAGCTTCCTATAATATTGTACAATCTGCACTTAGCAGGAAAATGAATTGTCAATAAAAGAAACACCAGATATGGATAGTTAATATTTAGAATATCAACATTTCAAGTGTTCAGAATAAACATCAGCATGTTCTACATGAACTGTTTGTTTGCTTACTAAATCTGGAAAATAACAACAGAAATAAATTTCTATGTGAACTATAATGAGAATACAGATAAAACTCTATCGCAAAAATAATCCTTAGTTCCATTACCACACCTAAGGGAGTTTTCACACTTGAGAAAGTGTGTTCCATACACACAAGTATTGCTTATACTGATAGCACATGTATTTTATTTTCCTGTCTTCTCTGGTAAGGATTACTTGATATCTTATTTGTCTTCCTGTTTTATTAGAAGTTTCTTGTGATGTTTCACCTATCTGTTCACCCATCTGCCCCAGAATTCTTCTGTGGAGTTTTTTTTGCTTTGGCTGATACATACTGTTCCTCCTCTGTTGTAATTGATTATGTGTCAATTCCAGTCCCAATCTTCTGAAACGTTGTTCCATGAGATTTTATGTTCAGTATTTTCTTTGAAAACTACAAAGCTATCAATGGCTGACATGTTTAAGACCTAGTTAGATACAACCATGCTGATCAATGCGTTATTTTTCAAGTGACATGATAGTTGCTACATAACTCCTCAACAACTTTTCTGCCTTTCCATTTTTTGTAAAATGTGACCATTTCTGGATTCATTTGTGTTGAGGAATGACTATCTATCTTTTTTTGTTTTTTTGTTTGTTTGTCTGCTTTTTGGAGAAGGATTTCGTATGTAGTCAAGACTAGCCTTGAACTCACGAGGTAGCACTGGCTGACTTCCAATTTATAGGATCCTCCTGCCACAGCATCCGGAGTGCTGAGGTTATAGGCACCCACCGTCGTGCTCAGGTTCACTGTCTATGGTAGCATACGCAGTGTTGACAGTACCAGTGCTACTCTTTGTTTTGCTTTACCATATAGGAGGTCAATGTTATAACTTTCTGAAATCCAAAGATAGTCCTATACGTTTCTTTACTGTGAACTTGCAACATTTTTTTCACTAATCTTCATTTTGTCCTTTCAAATAGTTCCTGTGCAGGTCAACTGGTGTTTATTTTGTTGTTGTTGTTTTGTTTTGTTTTTTGTTTTTCGTTTGGTTTTTTGAGACAGGGTTTCACTATGTATTTGAGACGGACCTGGAACTCACTATGTAGCCCAGGGTGGTCTTGAACTCACAGCGATCCTCCTGCCTCAGCCTCCCAAGTGCTGGAATTACAGACATGAGCCACCACACCTGGCAAACTGGTGTTTTTTAAAGCAAATATAACATCAATGGGTAACTCATGTGACATTTGGGTTAATTTTTGAAATAGGTATAACAAGTCTGTGCACAATATCAGCCTAGTGGCTAAGTTCCAGGATAAATTTCTAAATTCAAGGTATAAAATCTCTCTGCACCTTCTAGGGTATATATTTTTACCCCATAATTCGAAGGTTTATTTGTTATATAATGCCAAAACTTTCAGCAATTATGAAATGATGCAAGTCGTTCATTAGTTGTCATGTATTGAGATGCTGTAAAATTGCTTTAATGGTTTAAAATAAAGCTTTCAAGAAGTGAGCAAATAGCAGCCCAATTGTTGGAGTTTTTTTTTCTTTTTTCTTTCTTGATGGGTCTTTTTTGTCCTAATAACATAAGCAAATTTGAAAGAAATAAAAATCTCTTGATTGTCATTATTATTCTAATAATCTCAGTGCCACATTTGTCACTTCTTCATAAATCCTTTGGATTCTGACAAGTAGAATGCTAAAGCCCTGCTATGAAGGCTTTTAGTTCAAATTGTGAGATGTCATGAAAAATATATTTTTGAGAATTGCTATTGGTATATATAGACTGTTCTACTTTTATTTCATTATTAGTGTATTTTGAAACATCTTGTAGCATATCGACTCTTACAAATGATTTCCAACATTGAATCACAGTGTTGACATTGCATCCAATAGCTTTTACCCCAGGCAAGAACCTAATAGCATTTTCTGCCCTAGTTTTAGCCTTGGGTCATAACCTTAGATGGTATACCTGAGCATTTGGTAGCATTTTCACTAGCAAATATTTGTTTACAGAACTATTTTCTTCCTCATCTGAATCAGTCTTCATTCTGTAACTCTCTATCTTTCCATGTCTTGCTAATTTCTTTGGCTAACATGTGATCCACATCAGCAGCAGCAGCCAAATCACCTGGTGATGACTCACTTTCAACCTCCTCTGAAATTGTAAAAGCAGATTTTCATGTGATGTTGTACTAAATTGGAATGATTTTGTGAGCAAAATCATACAAAAACATGTAATAAAAATTATAAATACACAGTACCTCATATGGGTAAAACTCACCCATTTACACTTTGACAAACTTGTACACACTACTGTTCATCATACCAAATAAGCAAACAGAGAGATCACTTCTTGTATTCCCCCAGGGCATCTATTGAAATACACAGCCAACTACTGTTATGCTAACGTACATATTTTCATTAGAAACAAGTGGTCAGGGTGTATTTTACCCTTCATGATGATAAAAGAAAAAAGATTGACCTCCCTTGAGAAAGAAAGAATTCTGCATTTAGAATCAAGCTGCAGCATTAACTTCTTAGATCTACAGCCTGCTATCTTGTCCTGCAGACATTGGAATCACCAGCTCCAAAACATCATGATCCAAAGCCTTACAATAAATGTATCATGGAAACAATAAACATTCTAACAATCCATATATGGAGCATACTTCTATTATATCAAGACTGTATTTCCATTTTGTTTAGCAATGTACAAGCACTATGTTTTAATCAGAACTCCTTAAAACATGTTTAAGGAAATGGAAATGTTAACTGCCCTGATTTAATTAAAATACTCTGTTTACATGACTCAAATGATCACAATGTAACTCATCAATTTGGGCAATTAAAATATAACAGAAGAGTATCTCACTTTCTCAGACCACGTGTCACTTAATGTGCACTGTGAAATATGGCAATACACAATTTCAGGATAGGCTGATGATCGTGGAATGTCATGGACAAATTAAGATGTACAGTATCACCAATCAATATTGTCTTTTGGGACACCATCATACATACAGTCTATAATTGACCGAAATATTGTTAGAAGTTTCATAATTGACTATGTGTGTAAGTATATTTGCGTGTGTGTGTGTGTGTGTGTGTGTGTGTGTGTGTGTGTGTATTTGTAGGGGTCTTTGTCTTTGGCAAAACCTGATTAACAGATTTTGCAACAAGTGTGATGGCCTAACAACCACAAGATAAAATCAATCTGTACTAGGTATGTTGTATTTGCAATTGAGATGTAGAAAAGAATATGTCACATACTAAAATGATTCAAACATATTGAAAATATTAATAATCTCATATCACTAGTGTCTATACATGTATGTATACCTATTTGTGATTTTTATTTTTTTGGTTGTTTTTTCATGAGTTTTGATATATTTTAAAAAGTAGACAATCATTGGGTAATTTAATTCAATGAATTGATGTAATTAAAATTCATGTTCAGAAGCAAGGAATAAAATAAGAATGGAAAGTGATGATTTTCTAAAGGAAAGTAAAGTATCTAAAATTTTCCTCTTTTAATTTAATTTAATTTTTAAAATTATTAGTTCATGTCTGCAGTGCATAATAATTATATTCAATGCAGGTAATTGGTATAAGTATATAATGCATTTCAATTCCTCTTTCCCCTTTCCAGTGAACCCCTCCATTTTGCTAGCTTCAGACTCCTATATTATGAGTCCTTACAGAGTTAATTATCACATACATATTAATAGGTCAAAACACGTAAAACTCATAAGACAAGTATAATAAATCATGGTAGTTTTCATGTACTTTGTCTGTACTGGATTATGATACCTTGTCTTTCTTCTCTTGATCTGATATTCAGCTTTGCTGTCTTACTCCTCAGTTGTATACTTCTCAACTCTATATATTCCCATCAGCTGCCAAAAATTTTTTTGAGTAAAATATGAAAATTTTTTTGCCTTAATGTTCCACAATTATGGAAAATGTCTTGTTCAATGTAAATTTGTTGTAAAAGGCCAAACTTCAACTATATCTTTCAACTCAATAATATTACCAGTATTTAATCCCCAAAAGATACTACAAGGTTCCAACAGAAAGTGTTTGATTAATTAATGATAAAATAGGATAGTTTTCTAAATTTAAGTGTTATTGTTATTGAAGTACACTTTTCACTTATAGAATTTCATCTTTATTTCTTTAGAAATTAATTTCATTTTGTTTTATGGAATTTTACCAACTAAGATATGTTTATCAGTGAGAAAGAAAAATGTACAGAGAATAAAAACACAGATATTACACGTAAACTTCAAGGATAAAATTTATTGAAGTTGAAGTTTGTCTTCATTTTACCATTTTATAAATGAAGCCTAAAATACAACCTTAAATATTATGAACAATAGGTAAATATATATCATGCAATTCATAGGCAGAATAAATAAGAAATGTAATTATTAACAGGAATACATTTAAGTTCAAAATTATTCAAGTTATTTCCATTTTGTTTAGCAATTAATTAATTAAAACATAATTTAATTGCAAGTATCAAGTGCTTCTCCACATATAAGAGTATTTGATTTTCGTGTTACAGAAAATAAAATGCCCTGTCTTTAAGTCTCCCTGATCTTTTAAAGAGATATCATGGCAAAAAGTAGAAAATGCAGTTTAGATACAAGATCAGAAAGCGTGAAAAGAAGAAACGACACTTCATATAGTTGATCAGTCATCCAAAACTGAAAAGTATCAGATTTTCTACATTCTGGAAATGAGTAACAACTTTCTTTTATTCACTTTTTTATTTCACGTAAACTTTTGTTATTGGCTTCACATTCAATATTAGATTATTTTAAATAGATGAAATCAACTCTAAAAATAAAATAGATTGGTTTTTGCCAAAAATATAGTAAAGGTTTTAAATATCTAATCAGAATGACTCATAATCATTCCTTCTTGAATTTAATAAAGGTAGCTTTTAAAAATAACTGATTTTATGATAACTAATAATTTATTTCAGACATTTTTATTTTGGTAGCTTTTAACAACATAAGCACAAGTAATTTTGGTTTGCCTTTTTTCATATAGTCAAAGAAGGACTGAAGGCTGATGACCTTAGATGTAAGATCTAAGAATAGAAGGTTAATTTTTCTTTTACAATGTTTCTTTTTTTCTTTTGGTTTGATTAAATGTTTATTCTACATAAAAGACCAGAGCTTCAAATTAAATATATATATTATTCAGGTTAAATTATCTTGACATGGAAGTGCATTAAAGATGTACAGCTGTAATTTGAAATATCTAAATAAAGCTCTCTGATCTTAAGAGAAATGAATGTTATGTTTTAATATAAAGCAAAAATTCACTAAATCAATTTACATTTACAAGGTAAAAGTGTGAAAAAGTTCGATAAAGCTTCAAAACTGTGAAAGTTTATATAATAAATATTTCCTTATTTGTGCATATTCTATCCTCTACATTTAAACATAACATATTGAAGTGGCATACTTTTCACATATGTTCTCTTGGAAAAATAAAAGTGATAATTCAAATGAATGCTTTCACCATGTAAACACAGATGAAAAGAGAGCTTAAAATGTAAATACAAGCCATATTTACCACATGTGATATTGACATTCTTGTTTCTTTTGTTAAGTGTCTTGATATCTTCATCTATCTGTCTGTCTATTTACCTGTCTACCCAACTGGCCATTGAGCAATTAATGAGATATTTATAAAAAATAGAATAATAAGAAATAGAGAAATATAGCAGCATTCATCCTTTTAACAGAGTTGTAGAGTTTTACTCCTTTCGTGGCTGTGAAAGTTGAACCAAGGTCTCTGCAAAAAGCTATGACTCCAGTCTTTTTATTTTTATTTTAAACAGGGGCTCGTGATGTGGCTGAGTTACCCAGGGTGAACCTGAACTCCCAGCCCTCCCACTTCATCTTTCCAGAGTGCAGGTATCGGAAGGACGAGCCCCTGCACCCAGCTTGGCAAGACTCATGAGGTGCTATCATGAAAGTGTAAATGTGATGAACTAATGGGCTTATTACAACCAAGTTAAAAATAAATTTTTCCAGCGCCCTAGCAGCCTCATTAGTTTGGCAAATTACATGAATTTCAAAGGACTCACATTCGTTACAGGGGTTAGAGAGTAGGTATTCCTGTAGGGAAGGATTTGATTAGTCTTCTCTGGCTGTAGTAACAAAATACCACATACTCAGTAGCTTGAAGACTAAAAAGCCATCTCTTGGCTGGGGATATTAGTAGTCCGAGATCAAGGGCATATCAGAGTTGGCTTCTCCTGACACCTCATTTTTTGGTATTTAAGTTGTCATCTTCTGTTTGTGCTCTCCTGGGTTTTTTTGTTTGTTTATTTTTTGTTTTTTGTTTTTATGTTCATGCATGGTGTCTTGTCTTCTTGGAAGGGCACAGAACTATGGGATTGAAGATACCGGTACAACCTCCTACCACCCTGATTAGCTCTGTGAAGGTCCTACCTCTAGATCCACTCACACTCTGCGATCGGCAAGGATTGAGATTTCAATAAATAAAATTGGGGCAGGGGCCGGGGATTTAGCTCAGCGGTTCGGTTCAAGCGCAAGGACCCGAGTTCAATCCCCGGTACCAAAAAGATAATAATAATAAAAATAATAAGAATAGACAAATAAATAAATGGGAGTGGCACAATTGATTTGAGAGATTAAGAACAAGCTTCGAAGTTCTTTGCAATTTTCTGCAGAGATCACATGGATTCTCTTTTTCTTCCCACTTCAAGTCTTCTCACCAGAAAGGCTCTCTCAAGTCTTAGAGTTCAGAATGTTTAAACTGACCACATGATCAGACGGGCCCCAGACAAGGCACCAGGTTCCCATTATGGAAATTTATGTTTACTTTAAACAATGCTGACAGATTGCTGCATCCTGATGTATGGAAAACATTGTTTCAGATGTGCAGAAAACAGCAGCTAATCCCTCTGCTGGGTATCTTTCCAAAAGAATTAAAAGAATCATATCACAGTGATATATGCACGCCTATGTTTATAGTGGCACACTTTGTAATAGCTAAAACTTTGAAACAGCCCATTTGCCCCTCAGTTGGAGAATGGATAAAGAAGATGTGGTTTTTCTATAAAATGGAATATTACTCAGCCATAAAGAATGAGAAATTAGAGTTATTCATAGTAAAATGAATGCATATTGAGGATATATTCCTAAGTGAAATATATAAGCTACACATGTATAAATACTAAATAGTTACTCTGGTGTGAAAAACTGTAATTGTATGCAAGATCCTAATGGTATAATTGACAATGTGAAATAGGAAGAAAGGGCTAAAGGTGTGGGCGAAGTGGGAAGGGTAGGGGAAAGGTAATCAGGGAAAAATATGAGAAAATGAAAAAATGGAAATAAAGTATTTGTAAATAGGGAAGGGAGGAGGGGGTGAAGGAAGGGCAGGGGTATGGGGAAAAATGAGAACCAAGACCTGTCATGTAAAGGTACAAGATCCCAGTGATGAATGTAACTGTACTGCATACCTAAAGTGTACCAATAATCTCAATGAGAAAAAAAAAACAAAAAACAAAAAACAAAAAACAGCAGCTTAGCGCCTATTATAGAAGTTCTTTTCACAAAGAGCCACTGCCAGGGTTCTAGGAATTGCTGTGTAGTAATAAAATAATGTACAGAAACAGCCTTGCTTTATTCTTTCTTTGTGTATTTAGATGTATAGACATTAATATACAAAGTATTTTTAATAAAATGACCTCATTGATCAACAACTTTAGATAACTAGAAACAACTTTTACAATAGGTCAAATACTCAGTTTTCAATAGATGGTAATGTTGTTAATTGTTATTTGAGGTGATAATATGCTTTCTTAATTTTCTACAGAGAAAATAAATTATTGCTTTGTTCAGCAAATACTAGCATTACAATAGATTGGAAACAGACTGGAAATTATTTATTCCATCTGTGTTTTAAAAGTTATCTCTATTTCATACACATGCTTTTCTTTATTTTTTTCTTGGCAGTTCAGTGTATGGTGCCAAACTATGAAGAAAGTTCTAGCCATCTTTATCCTTTCTGTATGAGCCACAATAATGGGGATTTGTTTTATATGCATTTTGCATTACATAAAAAAATCCTCTCTCACCAACCTCTCATTATGGTTATAATCTGTTTTGAAAATGATTTCATGAGTGACTCTTCTGTTTGTTGTTTGTTTGTTTGTTGTTTTTTGTTTTGTTTTTTGTTTTGGTTTTGGTTATTTTTTTTTTTGAGACAGGGTCTCACTATGTAGTTGTGATTGAACTGGAACTCACTATGTAGCCCAAGCCGTCTCAAACTCACAGCAATCCTCCTGCCTCAGCCTCCTGAGTGCTGGGATTACAGGCGTGCACCACCACGCCTGGCTATGAGTGACTCTTATTATGAACAAGAGGTAATGGAATCAAAAAAGTTAATTCACTGTGTAAAAAATGTGCACTAAAGCATGTCTGTTGGAGGTTTACTTTAAGTACTACCTGCCTGCTTCTGCCACTCACTTCGTCTCGCTCGGTGTGGATCTTTGAGAGAAAGGGTGCTCCTTGTGCCTCCTCTATTGACTCATTCTTCCAAGGACTGGTTCTTAGATGAGAAGCAAGGGAGAAAAATGACTTCATTCTCTTGACAGTGGTTGAAAACTGATTTGGCGGTCAGGAAAGCCAGAAGCTTGTACTAAACCAGGCCTAGAAAAGGGAGTTGCCCCAGCATGAAAATGCTTCCATAACTCTTATTGCCTAGGGATAAAGTCAGAACTCTTAGTGTGACATGGACGTTCCTTGCTATGTGTCTCCCCGCCCACTTTTTCTGCCCCTTCTCTGACAGTGCCCAATACACAGACGATGCTCCAGTCTTGACATATTTCTGTTTTCAATATGTTCCAACTTTTCTTCAATTCCATGCTTTTCAATACTTCTGAAATTCTAAGTCCACCTAATGAGCTTTCCCATGTGCAATAAAATGTTACGTGCTGCAGAAAGATCTCTGCGACTGTTGCTGACTTCTGTTAGTCAAGGATGTTGTCTTCATTCAAATTTAGAAGGAGTTACTCTACCAAACACTCAATTATAGTGCTCTGCAAGTTTATTCTCATATCTCCCAGTACACAGTTACTCCCAAAGACCTCGCTTTGCATCTGTCTTTCTCCGATGCCTATCAGAGTTGGCTGTATACAATATGTTCCGTTACTTCTTAGTCACATCCTAAATGTGTGGAAGTAGATTTATTTACTAGATTTCCTTCATGACAACTAACCAGTGTACAGTAATAAAGCAATGGTACTTTAAAATAAGTTTAAAAAAACTCAAAGTTACACATATTTTTCAAACTGTGGAAAGTTGAAGTTGCTCCTCAGTGAACGAAAGATTAGGCTTCTCCTTTCCTCTTGCTAGGAAATGAAATAAGACACAAAAGTTCAGAACATTGTTCATTTCACAGACTGACATTTCTGTCCTGCTCACTAACTTCTTTTTTTCACCTAGGAAACTGGAGTAGTTTTTTTTTTTTTTTCAAATCACACAAGTATAGAGTGATATTGAGAAAGTAAACTTTATGTTATACATTATTTTCTGTGCTGTTAACCCTAAAGTTCTTGCAAAAGATGGTCTTTAAATGTGACTCTTCCTTCCTTTCTGCACTGAAAGGATAATCAAACACATGACAAATCTCTTCAATAAAACACAACTTTATCATTTTAAAAAATGGTTACAGAAAGGCCACAGAGAATACTAAGAAATGGCTAACACAGTACAATTATTTAAATATATTTACATAATCAGAATATTTCTTAAAAGGAAATTGTTGTAGAAGAGTCAGAAAGTTTAAGATGTTTCAAACAAAATATTCTACTGAAATGAGTTTTTCCATTGTTAATTTTACTGAAAATTCTGATGATGTTTATTGAAGAACAGCATTTTTTATTTAAACAGATTTTATTTTGGCTAATGAATGAGATACTGCAAATTTCTTGTTAACTAGAATTGGATATTTTGAAGAAATTCCTAAAGCAAAAGTCTACTTCTCATAAAATAGAAAATAAATCTAATTAATAAAGGAAAATGGACAGCATTTTATAGGTAAAAACCCTCTAAATGCAAAAAAAAAAAAATCCTATCATTTACTGGTTGAGAATGCTTACATTAACAAAATATTTAGGTTGTCAGTTCAGTCTTAAATTCATCACGGAAACATTGAAAAAATGATTCAATTTTTTAAATTCCCAAACAATAGCACAAGAATTCTTACCAAACTTTTCTCTCAGCTATTTGGAGCTAGACTGTATCTCATATTTATCATAAAATTTTCTCAGTGTGATAAAAGATTCCAGAAAAATTATTTCCAAATTATTATAGAATAATGCTGCTATGCTCTATTATAAGATCACGCACTCTTGTATAACTACAATGAGGAACTCTACAATTAATAGTCAATTTTGATGGGTCCTTAGTATTTAAATTACTCCTGTAATTCCAATGGTATATTTCAATAAGAATATGAAGATAGCTTATGCACATGTTCACATTAACCATATTATTCAGTCAGTGTGATTCCATTCCTAATCAGAAAAATCTCTTTTAAATCAAATTAACCTTATTGATATTAAATTTAAAAATCTGATGGAAATACATAGGACACTAAATGTATCCCAAAGGCCAGTGTTTTAAAGGTTTAGTTCCCAGCTCACCAGCTTAGCTCTATTGAGAGGTGATAGTATCTTTAAGAGATGGGGCCTAGAAATTCATGTTGATAGTGTGCCCTCAGTATGGATCACGGAAGTCCAAACTGTCCTTCTCTCTCTTTTTTATATCCTGGTTAGGAGGTGAGCTGCCTTGCTTTGTCATATGGTTTGTGGTATGATGTTCTCCCTTGTCAAAACCTAAAAGCAATGGAGCTAACCAATCACAGGCTAAAATCTCCCAAACTATGAGCCAAAGTGTAACTTTCTACCAAGTAAGTTGGTTATCTGAGGTATTTCACTTAAGTAATGGAAAACTGGCTAATACACATTCCTTAAGTATTGCTTCTCAAGTCAAAACTTGAGGGAAAATTATTTAATTGATATATAGTATACCCCCCATGAAGTTCTGGCTCAGAGTTTGCAGCCTCAGTCATTTGCGAATTTTTCCTTAGAAGCTAACGAATAATTGTTCATGGAAATCCCAACGATTTTGTGGAGACCAAAAATATCCTGTGCGGTTATATTTTTGGCAGGAGGTTTTCAAGTAGCCAATTTTTCAGTTCTCCTTTCTGCTGATTGGCTGCTGCCCTGTAACCCATGTCAGTTGCATCAGCATCCCCATATCATAACATGTTACTGTACCACCTATAGCTATCTGGGTGTTCTCAGTTTTGTTCTTTGTAAAGCCCAAAAATCCCTAAGATGCCACCAAACTGACCTACACCTTCTCAAGCTTTATTAATACAGTATTTTGAAAAATTAAATTGAACTACATAGGAAGGAAAGGGCTAAAGGTGTAGGGGTGGGAAGGGTAGGGGAAAGGAAATAAGGGAAAAGAAAAAATATGAGAAAATGAAAAAATGGAAATAAATTTTTTGTAACTATTAAGGGAGGAAAGGATAAAGGGATGACAGGGGTAAGGGGAAAAAATGAGAACCAAGACCTCTTATGTAAAGGTACAAGATCCCAATAATGAATATAACTGTACTGCATATCTAAAAAAATACCAATAAACACAATAAGAAAAAATAATTACACAACTGGAGAAGACAGCTTATTTAGGGTTTAAAGTGTAAAATATGCATTTATGGGCTTTTTTCTCATCATATTTGAAATTAGTGATGTTTCACAGGTTGCAAGTGCTCTCGGAATATAATACCTGCAAATTTGGTGGGTCCACTAGCTAAAATACTCTTGTTATCTGACTTCAAAATATGTTATATTTTCTTAGATCACACAACTCTAGAAATTTAATTTTTGATTAAATGTTGAACCTGTCAGCTAAAATTGAGTTACAGAAAGAAAATGTAGAAAATCAAGATTAAACTAAAATACAAAGTAGAATTATATAAATTGCCAAATTATAATTGAGGGTCTTCAATCATACAAAAAATGAAGGTTGTCTATGTGAGATGAATATGAGGTATGATTAAAATGTAGGAATATTTAAACTTTAAAAATAGTTCAATAAAACGCACCTTGTCACTTGTCTCCCTTGAAATGTTCTCATTACTTTATGTAAACTTGTCCTAACATTCTTATTGCTTTCTGAAGCAGGTCTGAAAGTCCTATTTTGTGAATATCTTTTGTTGGGAGGTTGTGGGTGTGCCTGACTCATTGTCCTAAATCTACTGAAAGTATTTACTTTCCATGATCTTTTTGACTTTAGGGTGAAGCCATGAGTCATATAGTATCAGGTCCAGTGAATACAGAATTTAGGAGATGAAGAAACACTGTAATATTTTTATTTAAAATGAATTCCCCCAAATGTTTGACAAAGAAGTTGTGGTAAAAATTACAGGGAATATTATTATAATAAAATACACATTGTCATTAATCTCCCTCAAAAATCCTCAAACTACTTTTTTTAAAAAAAAAACATTGATCCCATCACTCTTGCCAATGTGTTCTTTATGTGTGTGCTTTTTTTTTTTTTACAGTCAATGCATTTTATGATCATTCACTGTATTTCAATAACTTATACAAAGTTGACTTATACTCTGAGTGACATTGTGGCTATTTTTATAAGATTATAGTACATGAATTATTATTCTTTAATTGTTTTGTTATGAAAGTTTTTCATATAAAAATAATGAATTTTACATTTTCAATATATCTTCATGTATTAATTTTTTAAAAATTAAATTTAAAAAGTTGACTTCTGAAAAAGTATAGTTATTTATTATATAAGGGAAAATATGTGATGAATCATCTTCTAAATATAAAGATATCCATTATTGGAGTTGTAAATTTATTAATAATTGGACATACTCCTAATCAACTAAAATTTATCTGTCTGTGTATTTATTTATTCATTTTGAAGTGTTGATATATAGATCTTTGGACATGATAGCCAAGTATGCAACCACCGAACTACAGTCTCAGTCCAAATTTTGTTTATTTTGTAATCGGGACATTAAATAAAAAGAGAAGCTGGGCAAAATTTATAGATAGACACATTCTTTTCAGAAATTACACAGGCTTTTCTTCCATCTAAAATAGCACAGCACTTGGAAAATCAATATTTCTTAAAATTAATGCTCATAAAGAACAGTAATAGGTAATAGGTTCAGCCAAGCAAATTTTAGGCTTTCCATTATAAATACTATAGAAATCTGTCAAAAACAATGCAATAAAAAGGTCTAAAAATGTTTTTACAACAGCAAGATTTCAAACATGCATGTATTTTAGCAAATTCATCTTTCTCATTGTTAGTAAGTTTTTTTCAAAATTAATAGGTTTGTTCTAATGTGATTGAATATAGTCAAGCTGTCACATTTAGCTCTGTGGAAAGGATCATTTAATTTGTTAGTTTTCTCTCGTAAAACTTAAATTAGTTTCAAGATGAAATTTTTCAAAATATTTATATTACACCATTGTTTACCAATGAGTACTCGCACACACATTCTGAATGTATTACATACTTTTAAAATTAAAATATTCATTAGCAAATTCATATGTTCATGATCTAAAAGTTTCAAAAGTTTACAATTATGTGAAAAACAAAAATTAAGCTTCTGCTTTATATTGGAATCCTTCAAATGTGCTGCGTTAGAAATATCTATATTTAAAACATCTATTATATCTAAAAATGTAAAAGTGCAGTGGCTTTTAATGTACTTTGGTTAGTTTGTATTTTTAAATTTATGATACTTTATTATATTTTGGCAAGGGGAGATGCTTATTAAGATAACATAAACAAAATCTAGGGTGTTTAACTATGTGGAATCTAGTTGTACATTCACCATTTTTCTCTAGGGTTCTTGTTTGGTTCACTCACTGCTGCATCTGACACTATTCCTCTTCCTTTTAAACTTTTTGAAAGCATCCTCACATAATGCTTTGGAAAGCATTTTATATACGAAGAGGTCATTAGAATTTTTAATATTTAAGTTCTACACGAACTTATAAAATTTAACATAAAGGAAGTCACAGATTACTTAAGCCATTTAAACATATTTCATGTGAAAATACTGTATGTAGCACATCACACAAAATCTGCATTTATTCCAACACTTGACATATAGGTCTAGGTGTTCAATGATACCCAGTAGAGAGTTGCAAACTCATTTTGCCAGTGCTATTTTCTCATTTGTGTTATTCTTGGTGTATTTGAACAGATTCACAATATTTTTGTACCTGAGCAAACACAGATTAAGCCATGCGTTTGTCTTCCCTTTCTTCTGAATAGCAGGTGACCTGAATCCACAGAAATTCAATTGAAAAATGCTGATAAAATTGCATATTTCTGGGCTCCACTATCAACATTTTAACTTCTCATAACTTCTAGTAATTTGTTCAACTGTTTAGAGAGAGAAAAACAATATAGTGATTCAATGTGAATGTTTATTTCAAAATATCTTAATTATAAATATTTAGGAAAGTAGGATTAGAATAAGTGTGTATTAGTGAAAAAATGAACTGCAAGTTAAATGTGTGTAGAACTTGTAGGAACTGTTTAAAAATAATAACTCATGGGAAATATGGGTAATTTAATCACACACATCATGGTTGTATTTCAAATTTGGGTAAAACAAACTTATCCTTTACAAAAAACTTAAAGGAAGAAGTGTTTAAACTAGTCTACCATTTTAGGGCTTAAGAGTTTCAGACCATGGTTTACTAGCTCTGAGGAGGAACCACTTTGCTGATTAGTGTGGTAAGGTGAACCTGCTTGATAATGTTGGCCAGAAACTGTGGCAGAGAACAGCACCTGAAACAAGAGGCCCAGGTTCCAAACACAGTTCACACTTTCTTGATCCACTCAGACATATCCTATGTGTGCTCCACTAAGCCAATGGACAGCTCCCAAGGCAATCATGTTTACACTCCCATTTTAACTGTCATATTCTGCCCTTGCTAATTTAAACCATCTATAACCTCCAAATAAACATGAGGTACTGGACCGGGGACTTAGCTCAGCAGTTCGGTGGCCTGCCTCACAAGCACAAGGACCCGAGTTTGATCCCCGGTACAAAAAAAAACAAACAGACAAACAAAAAAAGACATGAGGTACTAATTGCACCTAACCTGACATAAGTACCCTATATAAAACCCCCTAAAGTCTAAGCAGTTCATAACATTTTTTTCAAACATCTACGTCTCCTCCTTGCCAGAGGAAACCTTTTAGTTACAAATCTCTGATAATTAAGCAAGCTATACATTCCCTATATATAATAGCTTAAGACAAACATTCTCACCCTCAAAGGGAAATAGAAAAGAATTGGCTCAAAGTAAGAAGAAAACCCAGCAAAGCACATTTTTATGTCTGTAGCTTTATGTCTAGCATCTGGGCTATACAACACAAGGTGAAGGTGGAGGTGGCTTGGACAGACCCATCTCTGTTGCAGGTCACACAGTCTTTCTTTGTGATGTCTCTGGTCACTGCCTGTAAATTTCCTTAATGTTGTGCATTTCTGGCATCGCTGCCTTCCTGGGATTGCTGCTTTAACTTCAACTTCCATCTCAGAGTTTGCCTAATTTCCCTCTCTAAGCTGCATTGCCTGGCCTCCAAGTCTTTTGTCTAAAATTTGGGTGGAAGTTTCCATGACTCTCAAACGCTTGCACTCCTTGGAGTGATGAAGCCAGCATCATTCCGAGGATGCCAAGGTCTACCACAAGTCAGTGCAGAAGGCACGACCCCTTGGACCACAGGCCCCACAGAAGTGATCTCTGAGTGCCTGATTGAGCAAAGTGAAATCAATCCCAGGAAATCAAATAATAGCTAGGTGCCTCCCTTTGAGAAAGAAGCCTAGAAGAGCTCTTCTCAAATAAAAGGTTTACACTTTTGCACCTTTGAACTGCAGTGGTTGGAGTCTTGCTGATTGCTGAGACATCCCCAAGGCACCTTTCTTCTTGGCCTAGTTCAGAGTATTTGATGTCTTCACAATAGCACTAATCTTTTCAGCAGCCACCCTTCCTTTGGTCCCAAATGTACGTGTCATTATTTGGGGGAGAAAATTTAAATTTTGTAACATTCCCTCTCTGTTTTTGCTTCGAATTTCACTATAAATTCAACAAAAACATCCCTTAACACCCATGCCACAGTCTGAATGTTTAAGATTACCACAAAAATTTCAGGACATAGACAAATTATTTATTAGAGTGTAATATGAGTGGTCTTTATTGGGAAAATGGAGACTAGAGCCCTCATTCCTAAGTGAAATCTCCTGAGACCAGGCTTTACTGTGTGCTTTCTTATCAGCATTATGGTCTTCTGAGCTCTGACCAGAAGTGCTCATCAAGCTCTGCTTACAATTCAGGGCTTCTCTAGCCTGTGCTTCCAAATCTTGATAAACTCCTTCCACAAACCATACTCAGAAGCTTCTGAATCACCTGATCGAGTGGAGTCACAGCAAAAACCCCACTTCCCTGGTAATGGTATTCTGTATCTATCAACGTTCTCATTACAGGGACAAAGTATGTTGCGAACAACTTGAGCAGGAGATGTTTATTTTGATCTGTTGTTTCAGGGGATTCAACCCATGACTGACTTCAAAGTAGAGGTAATCGAGATGGAAATTTGAGGTACCGCAAAGTCGCTGACTTCTTGGTGGCTGGGAAACAGCAGTAAACAGACAAAGAAATGAGAAGCGAGAGACCAGGCATTGTGCCTATGTCATGCTCATGACAGATCAAAACATATCCAGAAGTGCATTCACCATTCCCTCAGTGACACTCAAGCCAATAAAGTTGCCAGTTCAAATTATCTGCCCTACTTAGTGCTCAAAACAAAATATTTTAAATAGTGATTATGAATATATGCATATAAACCTGTACTACACTTCCCCCAAAGCTTCCATTTCTTTCTGTGCCTTTAGTATCTTAACCTCAAAAACAGTTTCAAAGTCAAATTAGGAAGAAATCAAATTAATAAGTTCTTCTTTCCCAAGAGTAAATGATGATTACATGTACTGTATCTAATAATTATATTAAATAATTTTTAAATATCGGAAAGCACTCATATTGAGTCACTTCATATTTTTCATATTAAAACAAAGTATTTCTGAAAACCATACTTGTGCACCAAAAATAATTTGACGTCTTAATGTTCTTGCCATTTTTTATTTTAAATCAAATGAGTCTTAATATGCTTCTGTTTACAATGAAATCTCTTTTCCTAAAGTATCTTCAAAGAGTCTTTACAGGCTACCTAAAATTGCATTAAAGCCTAAGAACGAAGATGAATGAGGTTCCTACTTAAGGCATTACAAGACCAATTAGGAACATATAAAATATAAATATGTTCATAAGTACATTAGAATCCTTAATAGAAGTAGGTCAATGGCAAGTTTTGACATTTTAAGAATGAATGAAATTTACAAGGTTCAGTAGACCGGAAGGCTATGAAAATTTGAAAGCATAGAAAGTATGCTATGTGTACAAAGTATATTTTATAACCAACTACAGTCCAGTAGAAAATTATGCTCTCCAAAACCTAACATTTATATAATAAACATATTATCTTTATTTTTTTCTAAACTTCTCTGATACAAATTAACACAGCTCAGTATTTTTTATTCTTAACAATTTACCTTGATGATTGTTTAATATTATAAATTTCTCCTTCCTTTAACGATTAATGATTTATTAATATAGCCATATTTTTTGAAGATCAGTGTGAATGTTTTCCAATTGGGTAGTCTTTTACATATACATGAGCTCTTTTGGTTGCAATCTTCTCACTAACTAAAAAAGAAAAATCTCTACTTATGTCTCAAAGTCCTCACGTTGTTATCAGATTTGCACTACCACAGGATTTAAACTATTACTATCCCACTGAAATTGTATTTAAGAAATCATAAGTGAGAATTAAAAGTATTCAATTTTCCAAGACAATACATATTATCCACTTTACAATGGTGCAAGCTCCTTCTGTACCTAAGATTCAAACAATTCCTTTCAAACACTGTCCTGATTCAAAAGTCTGACAACTGCTAATCATAAAACGCCTCCTGAAAACTCCGGAAAGATGTTTGTGCCATAAATGTGCCTTCACAGTTATGTCTCTTTCTTATTTAAGCAACCAATGCATTTGGCTTTCACTTTCAGGTATTGAATGGTGGAATCTTCCTTCAGAAAATGATGGTTTCATTGATATCCTTTTTTCTTTTGTTTTGTTTTGGGTACCAGGAATCAAACTCAGGACCTTGCACTTGTGGTGCCACTGAGCTAAATCTCTGACCCCACATCCTTTTAAAGATCACTGCTCTACAACTTTCCCTGACAGTCTGTGAGAGCAAGTCACCTTCCCTCTGCCCAAGGAAGCAAAGACCGATTGTCCCCTGGGTCCAGTGGCAGATAAATTTTTGCCCTGACCTCTCATCTAAGTTATTTTTAATAACAGTTTCCTTCCTCTACCCCCCCATTCTCTCTGTCATTGGAAAATAGTGTTTACTTTTGTATAACCACTGACCCAAACCCTTGTGGCTTCAAAATATCAAGCACTCGTTTTTAATGGTTCAAATCTAGATCAAGTTTGGTTACCTTATATCGTTATACACAAAACAGTGACCAGGTTTTAATCATCTGCTTTCTCTACATCTAGAGGGTTTGTTTCCAAGGAGCTTACAAGAATAGCTGTTGGCAAGAGGGCTTACTTAGTTCCTCGCATGCATGTGAACATTTTCCTTGTGTGAACTCTCGTCCACACATTTACACACCGCACATGGAGACGCTCATGTCCCTCCTTCATACACCTTTCCCACAATTCTTCTCCGGGTCTAATTACCACTAACCCAGACAATGATTCTAGGACTCATGAAATTTTGATTATACAATTTCCTTACCTCTTTATTTTAACCTCATCAATTGAACTCGCCAATTCTTTTTCAGAAATATACCTAGAATCTGCCTACTGATTTCCACTTTCTTGGCCACCCAATTAGACAAACCGTCATAGTTCACCTGGCTCCTAACATTTTTTCTGCTTTCACTTGTTCTTTCTGTAATCTGCTTTGCATAACTTAGAATGTGTAGCAGTTTTAGAGAATAATTCAAATTATACAACAAATGGGCCTGGGATGTAGCTCGGCTGCGCAGCGCCTGCCTGGCAATGGCGAGGCCCTGGGTTCGATTCCCGGTACCAAAAAAAGAAAAGTGAAAAAAAAAATTATACAACAAATGAACAATTTCAGTGGCTGTTCACCAACTTGAAATTTTACTAAAAGTAGCCTAAGGTACATATAGCTCTGGCAAGAAGTTGAGATGAATGTCGTCTATTTGAGGTAGAAATCTATTTATTTCTTCATTCATAACACTATTGGGGATGGATCCCAGGAAGGTTACACTGAGCGACATCCTCCTAAGCCATATCTATATCATCTATGTCTATATTTATATTTATATATACATTGTCCACTTTTACAGAGGTGGAAGTTCTTTCTGTACCTCAGATATAATATATATATTTTTGCATACCTAATATAACTCAGATATTATATATATATATATATTAGTGAGATACTTTCTCAAAAAGAAAATAAATAATTGCAGTATTATTGATTTTATACTTTATTTATTCTCAATATTTTGAAAATAATGTATTAGTTCCTGTAATCAAGTTCACACAGATACCTTATATATTTATTACAGTGTGTTAACCCTGCACAACTACAAAAATAATTAATTCATTCTAATTTGTATACTATTGTGGCTGTTGATTTTTGCACAACGCCAACTCAAAAGGATAATAGGGACCAATTTTCCCAAAGTTGATATCCCAGCTAGAGTTCCCAAAATTCCATGTATAATTGTGTATATTTATTCCTATAAAAGGACCACTGGTAATAGTATTTTATGCATCAATGCAGCAATAGTTTTTTCAGGTTCTGCAATCATCTGGACAAAAGCATAGACACATCCAGCATACTTTATCAAAAAAAAAAAAGAAAGAAAACTATAAAGCACAGAAAACTGTGGTTTTGTTATTCTTGCAGTACCTCACATCATTTTTTATAAGCTTTGCAAACATTATTTGGAAATAAAAAAAATTCTACATTATTATAAAAATCTGTGATAAAACATGGTCACTCCTACATTTCATAAAGCAGGTACAAGATCTTTTTACATCCACAAAAGTGTAGTGCAGTACTGTCCCATAGCTATTATAATGAAGGACACAATTACAAAGTGTTATTTCAGACTTGATTCTGATTTTCTAGCAAAGGGCCCGAAGGATAGTATGACTTTCTAAAGAAATGCTTTTTACTAAGTAGGATTTTCTTTCGTTAGCTGTAGAATTGAAGAGTTCATTCTCTCCATGAACATCAGCTCAAGACGATTTTTGAAAAACCTGGGGTGAGAACAAAGCAAAAGAAAACAAAACAACAACAAAAATAAGGGAGAGTGGGAGAGAGGGAGGAGGGGAGGGAGAGAGAGAGAGAGAGAGAGAGAGAGAGAGAGAGAGAGAGAGAGAGAGAGAGATCATTGGATCCACCGAGGGAAGACAAGCAAAACCAAAATTGGTGTCTTTTAAATCTTTCATATGGAATGAGAGCTACATTGAAGAAAGGAGACGTTGAAGAAAGGAGATGCTGGAGTAATGTATGAAGCTTCGAAAGAGAACCCAAACACAGCTGCAGATAACTGGTGCTGGATAGAGGAGCCTTTATTTTATTATGGCAGCTTGATATTTTTTTATAAAATGGTGATTGGGTTGAACACAAAGTACAGTAGTAATTGGTCTCCCTTTCTTGGATGAGTGAAGAGATGATTAAATATTGTTGTCATTATCCTTGCACGTATCTAAATGACCAGTGATTGGCTACTGCTTCCCTTTGAAATGATGCCATTTGTCACACTTTTCTTAAACTAATAAAAACTAGATTCTGTTTTCAAGAAAAAACATGTGCTGAAAGAAAATTTTGAGGAGTTATAAATAAAATGCTATAGGCCTGCGTCAACCCTATCCATGGGATGCTGCTTTGGTTTCTAGGTATATTCCAATAAAACAAACAAAGGTGCCTTGGTGAGATGGTGGGTTCCAGGCAGGATAAGGAAAATGGACACTGAGGCTGGAAGATTGTATATAGATTTGAAAAAAAAATCATTTACATGATTAAGGTGAAACAATGTCTGTTTCAGAGCACATAATAGACATAGAAAACAAGTTCACTGAATTGCACGTGAAAGGATGAGAAAAAGATGTTGACCCGAGAAAAAAGAAATGATCAGTTTGTAAGTCTAGAGTTAAAAGAAAGTAGAGATATACAAAAGGAACAGATCAACAGTACTGTGATTAATAAAGTTATTTTTCACTAAAACAGGTTAATGATTCCGATCAAGATATATAAGGGTACCAGAATCCTACAGTTGAATAGGACTAAGCAGGATAGGTGAAATCAAGTTTCTCAACTTTGTAGTGAGAAGTTATAGATAAACCAGGGGAAATAAGCTAGAGAGACCCATAGTAATAATTGGTTATATTTACTTTAATAGAGTTACAAAGGCCTAGATATCACTATATTCCAAGTCTTCAGTATCAAAAAGAGGAGAAAGGGTAACAGTGCATAAATCTAATGTCATGGCTTGTGTCTAGGTGTCCTCCCAAAGCCTAACGTGCTCACAGGTGGGGCTCTTGGAAGTGGCTGCGTCATGGGTGTGTGACGCTGGTGTTAAGGGCATGTGCTACTGGATGGGCCCATTAATTGGTTTAACACGGTTCTAGATGTTGTAGAATGGATTTACTGAACACAGAAGCCCCGCCCTGTGTGTGAGTGGCACCGACCAATAGGCTTGTAGCCTGGATGGGCTGTAGAGGAAAGGGAGGTTCCCGGCTTCCGCAGCTTCCTGCTTGCCAAGCTGAGCTTTCTTCTCTGTGATGCCCCTCTGCCACGCCACTCTGCTTTGGGGCCAAGTGATTATGGGCTGAAACCTCTACAAATTGTGAGTTAAAATAAACCTTTCTTCCTTTAACTCCTGAGTGTTGGGTACTTCGTCTCAACAATGGGAAAGTAACAAGGACAGCTGACAAAGTAACTAGGACACCTAGCCAGGTGAACAAGGGTAAATATCCACACTGGCAAGTAACGTTTACAGTATATGTACCTAATTTGCAATAAAAATACAATTTTGCCTCCTTAGTCTTCCTAGAAGAGAGGAAAGAGGAAAGAATGAAAGTACGAAGGAAAGGAGGAAGTGTGGAAAAACTAGTTTCTTTTTTTTTTCTTTTTATTGAGTTTATTGCTCCATTCTAGGTATGCAGTACAGTTGCATTCACTACTGTGGTCTTGTACCTTCACATGACAGGTCTTGGTTCTCATTTTTTCCCCTTGTCCCTGCCCTCCTTTCACCCCTCACCCCCGCTTTACAAACACTTCATTTCCATTTCTTCGTTTTCTCATATTTTTTCTTTTCCCTTATTAGCTTCTTTGTGAATATTATGCAATATGTAGTTTCTTAGGTCATTTTTCTTTGATTCAATGCTATATTTGTGAATTTCAACCATATTTTTTTCACTTTGTGCAGTATCCTCCTATTTATAGGCCACAATTTACAGTGCAGTATATATATTTTTTGAGACAGGGTCTTGCTATGTAGATCAGGCTGGCTTTGAACTCACTATGCAGCCTGGGATGCTCTCACATGTGGCAGTCTTCCTGCCTCAGCCTTTCCAAGTTTTCAGATTAGAGGCATTCACCACCACACTTGGCTATTGTGTCATGTATTCTTGATGGACTTTTTTCTTCCTGTATGTGGCTATTAAACCCATGGCTCAGAAAAATCATATGACACAAAGTACATTTTATAATAAAATGTAAAAATCTCATATAATGGGATATATATGTATCTATATATCTCTATCTATATATAGATAGAGATATATATAAAATGGGCAACAGAACATACTGTAAAGGATCATTTTTTGGCCTTTGTGATCATTTAACTGTTCAGTGTCTTTATAAAGCATCATAATTCTTATTGTTAGCCAGGCGATAAAATAAAAATAAAATAAAAATTCAACATTGATATATGCTTTCTACTGAATGCCTATTGGTTTCACCTCATAGTAGAGATAAAAATCCTAAATTGAACCATCACAAGCTAGGATCTGTGTATGTATGTGTATATATATATATATATATATATATCATGGCTGTAAAAGCAGGAATATCACTTGTTTTTATTTTTGTTTTGTTTTGTTTTGTTTTTTGGTACTGGAGATTGAACTCGGGTCCTGGAGCTTGCAAGGCAGGCCACTGAACTGCTGAGCTAAATCCCCAGCCCAATCACTTATGTACTATGAAATATTTTTAACTTCAGGTTTATAGGGTGGTGGTATTCATTTTTCTAGTCACTACCAGTTTCTAAGAGTTTTGGTAGTTCTAGTTTTTAATAACATTTGAAAATTTTGATTTTACTTTTAATATTCATGAGGACAAATCATGGGATAACAGCATATCTAAGAGATGTATTGAATAGTAAAATTCAGTATTAGCTACACAAATTTTAATTGTATGAGCAAATACAATTTTCTCATGAGTTATGTTCTTTTTATTACCATTGAAATGGAAGTATTAATATATTTAGGCCATCAGACAGTTTCCTAATCTCCCATTAAATAATAGTCTTTTCAAAAATAAATACGATTCTAAACGTCATCAGTGCTGCTTAGTTTTGTTTTTCATAAATACAGAATTACCTGTGTAACTTTGTCAGTGTCAACATTATGTTGGAACAGCACATTGGAGTCATTCTCAGTTCAGAATTTCTCACTGCTATACATTATTCCATTCTATGGCTGTAATAATTTATTTCTTCTCTTTAATGCTGTTTCGATGGTTTTGAGATCTTATCAAGATAACATGTGTTCAGAAAGTATGTGTACTATTTTTATTGGCTACTCTGCAATGAAGTTGCTAACATGGTATATATATTTTAACATTTTACTTTTAACTTTTTAAAAGTTATGTTTTATCTTTAACGGGAAATAATTTCTCTTTATGTTAGATGCATTTACTGATTATATTTTTGCTCTACTATCTAGATATTTTCTATTAGTCTTATTACCTGGGTTTTTCAGTATTTTTCTGTGTTTTGTTTTATATTGCTTTATTCATTGAATGTGTGGCAAAAACAACAGCCATAAAGTAGAACACGGTTCTAGTACACTGATTGACAAATTATTTGTAGAGAAAATATGTAAAGATGTGCTTCACGTTAATAAGAAATACACCATAATTAAAATAGTCTAGAGCAGTGACGAAGAACATTTACGAAGTGATACCCAGCTTGGCATACTGACACCTGCCTATAATCTCAGCACTCCAGAAGGCAGCTGAGGCAGGGGGACTGAGGGGGAGTTTGAAGACCAAGTGGTCTCCCTTCTGCCTGACTTAGGAACACAACAAAAGGATATGCAAATGTCCCACTAAAAGACAAAAATGTTAAACTTTTTAACTCACCTTTGAAATGAAAAATGATTTTGAAATGTAAAATAATTTAATGTCTCTTCAGACATCTCAGAATAGCTAACATTAAAATGATGAGTCTTAGTTTTGAGGAAAAGAAGGTAGTACTGTAAATAGTAAGGCAGAATGGTATTTAAAAGTGTTCTTGGGTTTCTTTAGAGACAAGGGGATTCTCCAAAGCTCTTCAGGCCTGGGGTCTCAGTGCTCTCCCACCTCCCCAAGCCGGAATGAATGGTGAATCATACAGAGTCTGGTATCAGGCATCAAATCCCAGTTCTGTTTCCACAGGGAAGGGCAGACGAAGTCAGGGTCCAGGAAAGTATGAAACAGCCTGAACATGAATATTGTCTCATTGAATAAGTCACTTTTCCTTTTTACTAAAATAAATGGCCTCCTTTGACATGGTCAGTGTTGAGCCAGTGAAACCTTTGTGTCTGAACCTAAATGTCCAGTTAGCAATACAACTTGAACATTGGTATAATGACCTCAGAAAAAATTGATTTCTGCTAAAGATAAACACATTCACTACGATGGAGCAATTCTACTTTTAGATGTGAATCAAATAGAAGGGTCTACATAAGTTCTTCTGAAGACAACTAGTAGCGTATGAGTGTTATGCAAGATAGATCTGATCTGGAGAGCACGGGGATGGATATTAAGTGTATACGATGTGTATATTTTTGTAGTAGTGACATAATAAAGAATAAAAATTTAAAAGTAATGGTGACATATATGCAAAATATGTTAATCTTCAAATATTTCATGTAAAAAAGCAAAACAAAAATGCTTATATTTCTATTCTGTTTACTTACATTTCCTAACAGGCAACAATAACCCAAAGACATCCAAACAGAGGTACTTAACAGGTTGAGGAATTACAACTGGTTGAGCACAAGGAGCCTTACAGATTATTGACTGTGGTGTGAATTTTATGTTTGTATGAGTCAGCTTGAAAAGTGCACACGTTTGTTCTTACATTGTGCTGGCCTGTCTGTGAGGGCGTGTTTGCATAATAAATGAGTAGACTAAAGGAAGTAGATTGCTCTTGTTAATATGAGTAGGTTTCATCCCATCAATTGAAAAGATCAATAGAACATCAAAGCTGAACACCATCCCAAGCAAGAGAGAGGTCTTCTTATCTGATGTCTTTAAACTGGGACAACATTTTTTCCCCTGACTTTAGACCAGAACTAATACATTTGCCTTCCTGGGTGTTGAGTCAGCCAGCCTTGAGATTGTTGCTAATTCAACCTGCAGATCTTCTGTTTGCCAGCTTCGACACCTGCACTGTTCCTCTGTCTCTGTCCTTCTCGGTCCACACAGGCACCTTCACTCTCTGTCTGTCCCTGTCTGTTTTTCTCTATCTTTCCTTCCCTTACTCCCTGCCTCCTTCTCTCTGTGTCTCTGTCTCTGTCTCTCTCTCGCCACACTCGTTTCTCCTGTTTTTTTTCCTCTAGAAAACTCTATATTAGAGTTGGCACATTTTATTTCTTTCTAAAGACTTTGCTATAATGCTGTGGGTTAGTTTACTCTGAACACTCCAACAAATTGTACACATGTGATTTCACTTTATAGATTTTCAGAAAATTTCAGCAAAAAATGCATCTCAGCATATTTCAGTAGAACTTCACAAAGTTGTAGAACAAGTAATATGAGAACTATATTCTTTCCAATACTGAACCTGAGGTATAATTATTAATTAAAGGTACCGACTACATGTGTACATGTGACAGTTTTGTAAACCACTGATGGTTTGCCGACGTGCATCTTAGAGGCTCTAAATGAGTTTTGGTTTGCAGCACCTTCAGAGTTTCGTTTTTGTTTATTTCCTTTTTAGTGAGACTCTAATGTTAAAAGTAATACCTCAGAGCTTATAGTTTATATTATTAAGCGATTAGCTGCACACAATTTGAAAATAGTGATTTGTGTGATGTTTGGCAGGTGCTACTGTATTTTCTGGAAATATTCTCACATTGCGTCTGTGGATTTGTTGTTCTACCTCAGAAGGTCTTGGCACATAGTTGTGAAGCCAAAATTTAACTTTTTTATACATAGAGCAAATACAACAAGTCATAACTCAGGTTTATGTGTTTTTTTATTATTTTTTAAAGTGTACGTGTGTGCATGTGTGAAATAATACAATAGTGACATAAAAGTATGCATCAGTAATTGAATAAATGTAAGAGAATAGTTTCTATTTTATAAGAATATGTTACTCAGAAGTTAATTGATTTGATTGTGACCGTGACATTAACTGTGATCTTTTGACCTTTGTCAGTTTTGTCAGAGAGCCAGAAATAACAATGACGTTATGAGAACCCTGTGACTCCACTGTGATACATTTGAATACATAGTATTAAAGAGATATGCCTCAAAACGAATTTTCTCAATATATAACGTACATTTGTAACCTGTACACTCATAGACAAATTTCTCTCCAGCGGCTATTTCCTAACAAGCCACTAGTACTATTTGTGAGAAATTCTTAAATATATATCAGTTTGGAATATCAAAATATGTCCCTAATTTATATTTCAATGTCATAAAATTAATGCAATTTTATATTCTAAGTATTTAATTTTGTTTTTTACTTCCTTCCTATGCATTCTCCATCTTTAATGATCTATAAACCAGTATTTAACACACGTTAGTAAAAAATATATTTAGATATTATGTAAGAAAATCTACTAGACTGCTTGTAGGATTACAGGCTGAACAGCACCAAAATGGTCATCTGCAGGCCAAAGAGCCAGAGCATCCTATGGTGGCTCAGTCCATGTCACAAACAAGTGAAACAAACACTAGAGTTTCCAGTTTAAATCTGTTGGTCTAGAAGTTCCTTGAAGAGTCACTGGTGTGAATTCTTTCAGGTAGGCTGCGGAAGGTAAACCCTGGTATCTACGGGTCACTGAAGCAGCCAGATGCTCCACTCAGGCAGAACCAAGCTTACACACCCGTTAGCTTCGTGCTTCTTTGCTTCAGGTTTTATCTGGGCTGCAAGCCTATTGGATGCACCATAGACAATCAGGGTGGGTCTTTTCTCTTAGTTCCTTGGCTCACATGCCAATTGCATTTGCTTTAACACTCCTTCCATCCACCCAATCTGAGAATCATTATTCACCATCACTTTTGGTAATGACATTTACACATAATTTTTGATTATGTGCCCTCGCAATATCTGGAAGCATATAAACTTTTAAAATTAGGGCTGAATATATATTATGCATATATATCGTAAACATTTAGTCAAATTGCAATCTTATCATTTATGGCAGATGCCTAAGTTAACGTTTCCTTAAAAGTTCTTTTTTCTTAAGAAGAAATACTGGGGCTGGGGATTTAGCTCAGTGGTTCCACAGACTGCCTGACAAGTGCAAGGTCCCAAGTTCGATCCCCAGTATCACACACACACACACACACACACACACACACACACACACACACAGAAGAAATACTTACTCATAGTGGACAAAGGGTCAAATCTAACATTATTTTTAATTTGTTGTTCAATTGTATGAATAAAAAATAAAAAATTCATTCACCAGGAAATTTGCTATCTATATAGAAATTGTTAGTTTCTATGATATTGATATTCTCATAATATACAGTGCAAAATATTACATATCACATGATATTATAAAATTGGTTTGAAGTTGCGCTATTCTTAGAGACAAAACATTCGTTTAGAACTATAGAATATAAAGGTACTTTATTTGGTTTTGGTTTTGTTTTATACTGGGGATCAAACTCCGGACCTTGTGCTTGCAAGGCAGGAGCAATGCCACTGAGCTAAATCCTCAGCCTAAAAATACTTTATTTGGAAAATTAGAATGAGGTTTCAGAAATTCCGAGTTTTATTTATCTTTACAGCTTGATTGATTTAAATATGTATGGTAAAAAATGAGTGTAACATTCTTAGTTAAATATTGAAAAACTGTATTGTAGATAGCTTATATGACATATAGAAGTTCTTGCAGCTAATAGTGGTAAAAATTAAACTGGATTTTCGATTTTCTAATATTCTTTGTTTAATTCATATTTTAAAATATGTTAATAGTAGAACGCAAATATGAATATTGGTATGACTAATAAGATGTCAAGTGAAGTGATATCTAGTTAAGTAGACTTGAGTATTTTCATTCTTTCCCTCTAAAAACCTTTTTAAAGATCAATGAGTAATACTTTTGATAGTATCCTGGAATCACATATGAATTTCGTAATGAAACAAAATGATGAGGCTTTTATTTAACCATTAAATGTGTTATCCTTAAATTGATTTACATTTACATAGAGGTCTAGGAAAAGTTTGATAGAGTATTTTAAAATCTTTCAGAGATAAAAAATTATGACAACTAAAGATGTTTGAATTTAAAAGAACTAAATCATGAAAAGATGGGTTAGAGTTATGACTATGAAGAGCATTAGTATCACATTCTAAAGGCTTTAAAATATTATATTTAATCCTATATGAATTTGGGAAAACTTCACAAGAGAGCAAAGCCATTTTAAAATATGAGATTAAGTGCATCTTTTTAGATTCATGAGTTTTACTTTCATGTTTCATTGCTGATCAGTGTTATTATGCAAAATCACTAAATTGGCGTGATCTTATTTAAAATTAAAACAAATGAACATAGGAGGACAATTTAAAGAGCAAACACATTTTAGTATGAACATAAACATAAAAACTAGAAACACAAGAACAGAAGAATCAAACTTATCTAATACATAAGAAACTATAAGAAAATATTTAAATTATATTGCAGAATTACATAATCCATGCCTTCCAATAAGAAACAAAAATGTATCTAAATCTAAAAGACAATAAATTTCAGACAGTTCTCTATCTTGTAGAGTAAAATGTATATAAATAGACAATTTTTTGAGTGTATGTGTCTGTGTTTGCATGTGTGTGTTTGTGAAAATATAGGATTTAGGCTTTGTATCAATTCCTAGAAAATGCATAAAAAATAATATGTAACAACATTATTGTTGAGGAATAATTTAAAATGCTTAACATATTATATTAACTTCTTGGGTTAGCAAGAAATGTGTATTATATTAAGACATGTTAAAGATACTATTTACTATTGTGATAACTCACCATGAGTAAGCATCATTGAAATATATTTTGATCCATGTAATCAAACTATATTCACAACAGAAATATAAAAAATATTTCAAGAAAATATTTTCCTTATTATAAGTTAACTTTCTTCCACTAAAAGCCTACTTACACCTACCAAATTTAATTCTTATTGTGTTTATATCCATTTCCAAAATATTACAAAATTGTTCATTTGGAAAAATGATACTGTGTTTGAATGTAAACAATATTTTCATCCTTGTGTTCTTACTACAACTTTTTTTCAGCTTTAATTGAGTTTATTGGTACATTTTAGGGATACAGCACAGTTGCATTCATTGTTGGGATCTTACTACATCTTTCATACACTGTGTCCTCTGATTGTAATTCATACTCCTCCAATTATATGTCAGTGTGGCATTATGAGAATATAACTAACTAATACTGGAGTACTTGAGAGGGAAGAATACTTAGGGAGAAGGATGTACAATTGATATTTCCATTAAATCCCTTATTTTTCAAATTAGGGACTATTTTACATATATAATATATATGAATATTCATATATATGTAATATAATATGTAAATAACATGTAACATGCATTTATATGTAACTGTATATAATAGTTTATAGAGATAAATATTATTTCCAGATATCACTGTAATACATTAAATATTAGAATAATCACAGTGTTTTTTGACTAAGGAGGGTCTAAATTTAAGAGAAAAAAGTTTTGGTTTCATAGTAAATGGTTTGAGAATATATAGTTTAAATAATTACAAAAAATCAAACTCCACAGTAACGCTAATAGAATAATCTCAATGGATCAACTGTAGTTTGTGTCTAAATGATCATCCAATGCCAAGGGAAGTTTTATTTAAAGAAGCTTGTTCTTTACTTTTTAGTGACATATTTACAGTAAAATACAGTTTAATAAAAGTTTCTAAAGTTTCAAATCCTTTAAGCACGCTTAGCAGTGACTCAAGAACAAGGTGCACTCATGGCTAAAACAACTTTTGATATAAAAATAATAGTGTATAGATCTTTTTATTTAGTCATTGACCTTCTCTATACCTGCACAGTTTTTGTTGCCTTAAGTTTAAAAGGCCAGGCTATTCAATATGGACAGCAACTGACAATGACAATTTTGCACCCTTTGAGTAAATGAAATATTTATAAAATAAGAAATTATTAACATTTTTCATAGGTCATGTATCCCTTAACAATTTTGTCTAAATATATATCCAAGTTTTTTTGTTGTTGTTAATGATGCTAACTTGAAAGGAAGGATAAGCTTGTGCTATGAAAGTGAAATCAAGCTGTAAAATTTTAGGTGATTTTTCACTGCTCAGACGATGCTTATGAAATATAATCACTGGTTCTAACATTCATTTTAATTTTAATATTTTTCTAATGCTTTAGTACGGCTGTATAGTTGATTGCTCATTTTCATCTGGAGTTGAGTTCAAAGTTATGATACTACAGCAGCAATATATTAAGCCTGGAAGGGTAAAGATTCAGTATTAAAAGATTAACAGTGAATTGTAACACAGACTGCATATTAAAGTTCCATCTTGTGCAACAAATATTTCACAGGATTTGCAACCTGATATGTTAATATCTTATGGCTTTGAAAATTACATTAATTATAGTCACTTCAAGAATGCAATAATTAGACTGTTTTACTGTAGTCAATAAGGTCGATTTATGCAAGTAATTATTCACTGGTTACAAAGTTTCATGAATTCATTAAATGATCAGCACAACATATATGCTGTACTATGTATATCTTGCAAGTTCAATTTATGAATGTGTGTGCATTATTTATATGTTCATACAAATTTTACTCTTTTCATAGGTATGAAATTATCATTAGATCATGTTAAATAAAAAATTAAAGGTAATATGTACATATGAATTTGCATGCTCTACTAAGAAATACATGAGAAATTATTTTGTATTAAAGGACTATTCCAATAAGAAAAATATTTGTGGAAAATAATTTATTTATATTAAGAATAAGGGCCTGGGATTTAGCTCAGTGGTTCCACCTGCCTCACAAGCACAAGGACCTGAGTTCAATCCCTGGTACCAAAAAGAAAAAAAAGAATAAGGTAATGTTGATGAAATGTTTATTTGCAAACATGCAACTAATTATGCAGAAAAATATCGTCATTTCACATGGCTCATTTTTATAAATTACATTTCAAATATAATATCAATCTAATTAAAATATGAATATAGTGGGAAAAATACATGTTTAAAATAACATCTGGGTGTGGTGGCACATGCCTGTAATCCCAGCACTCAGGAGGCTGAGGCAGGAGGAACGCTGTGAGTTTGAGATCAGCCTGTACTACATAGTGAGTTCCAGGTCAGTCTCAACTAAATAATGAGACCCTGTCTCAAAAAACAAGAAACAAACAAACAAAAAAGATACGCAGAGTGAATGTAATAAAAGTTATAGGTAATAAGTCAATGGAAATAAAGTGTTTGTAAATGGGGAGGGGGGGAGGAGAGAGTAAAGGGAGGGCAGGGACAAGGGGAAAAATAAGAACCAAGACCTGTCATGTTAAGGTACAAGATCCCAATAATGAATGTAACTGTACTGTATACCTGAAAAGTACCAATAAACTCAATGATTAAAAAAAAGAAGTCAATAACTGACAACTGTAAAGAACAACATTTGTATGAGCAGGGTGGCAAAGGGCATTTAAGGCTTGAACTACATAATCATTAGGAAAAATACCCAAAAGAAGTTACAGCAATGAAGCAGGCTAAATTTTGAAAGAATTATAAATATGGTCTAATTCTACTAGATTTTATATAATATAGCTACAGCTTGCAATCAGTTATCATTATGAATCTCAATATAGGTCTAAGATGTTCATTAATTGATTTGACCAAAAAAAAGGTGGGATATTCCAAATTTTTGAAAGTATGTCAAATACATATAAAAGATAAGAAATATGTTGAGACCTTTGTCTTCTGAAATTCCTATATCCTCACTTCTCCCTCTGCTGGTGCAAAAAATATATCCTTATATTTAATGTGTAGACGTATAAGTGTATAATTAGATTATCCTACATTTGCTAAATATTTATGTTACCTATAACCCTCTCCAATTTTTCAAAGATAGTTCTTACTTAACTGAGCCTAAAAATCAGAGGTGGAGAGACATAGGCCCAAACCTGTGTTTGTTAGTTTGTTTGTTTAATGAAAATTACCTTTTCTTGTAATGCATTCTTCCTTTTATATTTTCTTCTTTCATCCATGTACTTTCTATCTCTGATGATTTTATGATGTTTTGTACATTATGCATATTATAGTTTTCCATTTACTAATTTTACTCTTAAGAGTTCTACTCTGGTCACTTTTACACCCCCTTTTCATAGACAAATATATTTGATGCAATTTAAGCACCTAAGAAATTCATACAATATGTCATTTAGGAGTAGAAAGAAATTGTAAGAAAAGCATGATGCCATACTTTAATTCAGATTATTTTTAGAAGTCTTATCATTTCTTAATGAAGATAACATGCACTTTTATGCACACAATTCACACTGAAATGTTTATCGACTTGTTTTCCTACTCTCAACTTTTGTGGTGATATGCATAACCAATGGGTCATTGTCCCAGTAAGTTTTTTCTAGTATTTGCTATGCTTCAGTCTTTGAAAACAAAATTTTTATTATAGAATACATAACTGAATACCGTATTTTAAACATAAAATAATGTGGTCTTGAAAGGTGTGATCATAAAGAACTCTGAAAAATTAAATTTAATTCATGTCATTTACTTTGATAAACAAAATACTTTTGCCTCTTCTAATTAAAGTAAACCCAAAGTAGCTGCAAATTAATGGAACACTGAGCAAAAGGATTGGTAGATGTATAAAACTAAATTACCTTTTACTTTCCAGGAGAACATATTCTGACCAAGGAGGATAGCATAAATGTTCAGTGAAAAGGTAGGAATAAAGAGAAATTAGAGAAATATTGTGGTCCTGAAAGACAGGTTTTATTCTGGCTGGGGTAAAGTACATTATTATTTTCTGATTAAAATTTGTTGATAAGGATTTGAAGGTTTTTGCGCATACAATTTCTACTATATTTAAATATTTAGTAACAGATTTTGGTTATTTCATTCAAGTTAAATATTTTATATTTTTCACATAGATGCCCACCTGCATACTTTCTCCATATCACTTTGCTAGATTTCACAAAATGTCAAAAAGGAAAAACCATTTTTCATATATGAGAACACTCTACAACTTCTCTTTTAATTAATTACTCCATCAAAAATTGTTCCTACACTTATTCAAGCTTACAACAATTTAATTATATGGTTCTTTTCAGAAACAATTGTTGAGAATGTCAGATAAAAAAATCTATCAACGCTGTAACCTTCTTAGAAAAAAAATAAAATTTTACTTTTAAAAAGAAATATTTTAAGGGCACTACTTCTAACAGATTATTCTATATGTCTGATTTTCAAAATACTCAATGAAATTATTATCGCTTAAATTTATTCATAGAGGAAGGATGAGGATTTGAGATTAGAGGGAACATAAGCATAAACTATATAGTAATACATCAACCCCAATGTCCGTGTATTATCAAATATAGTATGTATTGTACGAATCACTGAGTTGAAATGTACTTTATATAATGTTAACTTGTATTCTGTGTTCATATTTAATCACTTCACATAATTACAGCTGAGTATTTTTTACTTAAGGGTATATGCCGTTACTGCTAGTAGAATTTTAGCTTCCAGTTATTTCGCTCTAATCAATTTTACCATTTTACTTAAACTTTTTCCAGAAGTACAATAGATCAAAATGATTCCTGACTCAAAAAATAATCAATGATGCCTCATTGCCTAAAGAATTAAACCTTAACTCCTTCAGATAGCATTTTCCTCTACTACAGTCTCAACCTCCGTTTTGAAAAACATGCCCTATCTCTATTTTTCTCATGTTTCGATCTCTAGTAGAATAACCTGATAGGAAAATGTGCACATACTATCAAGTAAGTATTTTGGTTTAAGGAGGCAGCTTGCTTGCACCCTCTCCCTCTCTCTCTCTCTCTCTCTCTCTCTCTCCCATTAAGTTTATGGTACATTTAAAGCAAACAGTACAGTTGCATTTATCACTGGCATCTTGTACCTTTACATTACATATCTAGGTTCTTATTTCTTGCCCACCCCCCTACCCCCCTTTACAACCTTCACCCTTCCCTATTTGCAAAAACTTTGCTTCATTTTTTTAAATTTTTCACATTTTTTGTTTTCCCTTATTTCCTTTCTCCTCCCCTTCCCACTTCCCCTTTAGTCATTTGCTTCCTATTTCACACTATCAGTTATACCATTTGAAATTTATTTACACTTTTAGTTTTTCACACCAGAGAAGCTATGCAGTATTTACTCAAGTGTGTCCTATTTACTTCATGTAAGAGCATAGCCTCAATGTGCATCCATTTAGCTATAAATGCCTCTAGTTTCTTATTCTTTATGGCTGAATAGTATTCCATTTTATAGAAAAAACACATCTTCTTTATCCAGAATCCAGTTGATGCGCATTTGCTTTGTTTCCAAATTTTAGCTATTACAAACGTGCCACTATAAACATGGTTGCACATATATTACTGTGGTATTATTCTTTTAATTCTTCTGGAAAGATATCAAACAAAATTATAGCTGGGTCAAATGGAACCTCTAATCCTAGTTCTTTGATGTAACTCCTTATTGATTTCCACAGTGCTTGCACAAGTCTGCACTTCCACCAACAATGGAGAAGGGTACTTTTCACCCCACAGCCCTGCCAGTGTGTGTTATTGTGTGATTTCTTGATAGCAGCCGTTATTTCTGGGATAAGGTGGAATCTCAGTGTTGTTTTTATCTGCATCTCTCAAATGATTGGTGAATTTGAACATTTTTTCATATACTTATTCTCTGCTTTTACTTATTTGTCTTAGAAATGTCTGTTCATTTCAGACACCCAGTTTTGAATTGAGTCTTTGTAATTGGGGTGTCTGATTTTTTTGAGCTCTTTATGTATTCTAGATAGTAGTCCTTGTGTGAGGAGTAGCTGGTAAACTTTTTTCTCCCGCACTGTGGGTTGCTTGTTATCTCTGTTGGTGATTTCTATTGCACTGCAAAACTTTTCAATACAATAAGATCCAAGTTGTTGAATCTTTGCTCCAGTTCTCATGCTGCTGAGGATTTGTTCATAAAGTCTTCTCCTATGCCAATATCTTTGAGAGTTCTACCTAATTTACTTTCTAACAAGTTTAGTGTTTCTGTTTTGATATTTAGATCTTTAATCCACTTGGATTTTACTTTACTGCATGGTGAAAGATAGGAACCTAATTTTAATCTTTGGCAAGTTGCAAGTGAGTATTTCCAACACCATTTATTAAAGAGGATATCTTTACTCCAGTGAGGATAGTTAGCTCCTTTTACAAGGATGAGGTAGCTGAGTATGACTGGTGTTGTTTCTGCGTCTTGTAATCTATTCTCCTGATCCTTGGGTCTGTTTCTTTGCCAGTACCATACAGTTTTTATCACACTAGCTTTGTAGTATAGTTACAAGTTGGGAATTGTGATAGCCCCTGCCATGGCTCTGTTGCCTAGAATGTTTTTTTTACTATTCTAAGTCTCTTCTAGTTCCAAATGAATTTTTGGATTGTTTTCCCAAGTTCTATAAAATATACTGATTCATTGAATCTGTACAGAAGTTTTGGAAGTACAGCCATTTTCACTGTGTTGGTTCTTCCTACCCAAGAGCAAGGGATGTCTTTCCATCTTCTTATAACTTCTTCTATCCCTTTTTTTTTCAGAGTACTGTAATTTTTGATGTAGAAGTCTTTTGTCTCCTTCATTAGATTGATTCCTAGATATTTCATTTTTATGGATGTTATTGTCAAAGGGATTGTTTCCCTAATTTCTCTCTCAGTGAATCTGTTATTTGTGTGTAAGAAGGATATTGATTTTTGAGTGTTGGCTTTGTATCCATGTACTCTACTGAATCTGCCAATTAAGTCTAGCAGTCCTTTGGAAGAGTTTTTGGATCTTCTATGGAGAGTATCATATCATCAGCACATAGTGAGGGTTTAACTCCTTCCTTCCTATCTTTGTTGCTTTTTTCCTTTCTCTTGTCTAAATTGTGTGGTTTCTAGAACTATACTGAACAGGAGTGGTGATAGTGGACATCCTTTTCTTGTTCCAGATTTTAGTTGGAAGGTTTTCAGTTTTTGACAATTTTGAATGATGTTAAAGTTGGTTGAATCTCTATTTGATTATGCTTGGTGATAAAAACCAATCTTAAACTTTACATACTGCTCAATTTCATTCATTTAATATTTTTGAAGTGACACAATTAAAGGAATAGAAAGATTAATTATCCCTGGGCATTAGAATACAGAATAGAAACAGGTCGTTATGTCTAAAGTGAGAATAAAGGATCCCTATACTGAAACTTTCCTGTGTGTTGATTGTGATGCTGGTCACTACAATCTTATATTTGATAAAATCACATGGAACTAAATACACACAACACCAAAATATGTAACACTGTTTAAGTCTGAATAAGGTTGATGGATATATTAAGACCCTTTTTGTGACTCCTAATGAACATGCACTGTAGAAATGCAGAATGTTGGGCCGGGGATCTAGTGCAGCAGTTCATTATGCTTGGATAAAACCAATCTTAAACTTTACATACTGCTCAATTTCATTCATTTAATATTTTTGAAGTGACACAATTAAAGGAATAGAAAGATTAATTATCCCTGGGCATTAGAATACAGAATAGAAACAGGTCGTTATGTCTAAAGTGAGAATAAAGGATCCCTATACTGAAACTTTCCTGTGTGTTGATTGTGATGCTGGTCACTACAATCTTATATTTGATAAAATCACATGGAACTAAATACACACAACACCAAAATATGTAACACTGTTTAAGTCTGAATAAGGTTGATGGATATATTAAGACCCTTTTTGTGACTCCTAATGAACATGCACTGTAGAAATGCAGAATGTTGGGCCGGGGATCTAGTGCAGCAGTTCGGTGGCCTGCCTTGCAAGCTCAAGGACCCGAGTTCAATCCCCAGTACAAAAAAAGAAAAGAAATGCAGAATGTTATACCCAGAGGAATCTAGTTGAAACACACAGCATCTTTCTGTTTTTTTTTCTTTTGTTTTGTTTTTTTGTTTTTTTACCGGGGATTGAACTCAGGTCCTTGCACTTGCAAGGCAGGCCACCGAACTGCTGAGCTAGATCCCCAGCACTCTGTATAATTTTTAATAGAAATCTCAATGTATAGTTATTTGAATCTATAGTTATCTGTAACATTTTCAAAAAGCTTTTAAATATCAATATATTCAAGAGAAAGAGTATTTGAAAAAAAATGAATACTATTTCAGAAAAAAGAAACAGAAAATTACTGAAATAGAAAAACAAAACCCTTGATTCTTGGGTTATGGTTATGGACCTGAACACACCTACTTCTGATAACTCTATTAAAAAACAAGGTGAGTGGGAAATAACAAAATGAAAAGCAAATGAAAACCTTGACTTAGCACATTATTTAAAATTGTGGTCCCATCCAGGCTAGAGGTCTGCCTCAGTGACTATTATGGCCTTACAACTCCAGTCTCAAGATTCAAGTCTTCCCCTATGGGCTCAGGACACAGGCCTTACCTTGCAGTTGTAGGCTCCTCAAATGCAATGGCAGGCTTTTTCCTCTCGGGATCCAGACTAACCTCTAAGAACCCATGTTCCACACCAGGATCAGGCCAGCCTCTATAGATGGTCAAGGCACACTCAGTATTTGGTAAGCAAGTAAGATCCCAGGATTTAAACTGGACTTTATTGACCCAAGATTCAGGTATTCCCTTACACACCAAGGAACCAAGCCCACACAGTGGACACTTCCAGACCCACCCCCATGGATAGATATCAGGTGGGCCCCTGTACCTTCCTTCTTCTCCTTTGGCCCCTACATTTTCATTTCTTTCTGACCATGTGTTCAACTATCTGCATCTCTATCACTCTTCCTAAAACTTTTGTAGCTTCTGGAGATTTCTTTGCCTATTAATACGATATGCTAAATGTAGGGAAAATATTTTCTTGAAAAATGGACCTCAGTCCACGATTGATAAAAGCTGTCCTAGCTCTCTTTGTGACCAACTGGTGTCACTCTGAGTCTTTGCTTATCACTGCCTTTGTTTTCTTCAGCGAATTAGGTTTATGTCAATTATGATGAAAATTGACTAAGACATCCTTTATTTCCCACATTTCCTCAATGGACTTCTCTTTCCTACAGCCAATCTCTTTCAGAATGATATTCCTTTAAAAGTACTTGTATTATATCTTTACCCAAGGGTCTGCTTCCAGAAAAATACCAACTAGGGCAGATGTTATCAGTAAATTTTAAAAGCATTTTATCCATGTAGATTTGGAAAATGAATCACTCATTATCTGGGGAGTAATGAGGGTGACGAGTGTAGTAAGTGGGGTGGGTTATGATCACCCTTGTTAGTGATATAGTGGGAATAGATGTTACTCCCTAACCTGCTAGATAACTGAAGCATGAGTTTGTGTTCTCTAAAATCAAAGAACGAATTCTATGAACAACAGAGTTTAAGAGTAGGAAAAATTTAGTGAGAGAAAAAAGTTTCTAAGAGAGACAGAAGGGGAAGCAAAACTGGGTGACACACCCACCTTGCTTTTCAAGTGTGTTTTATAAGACAAAGTCATGAGGTGAGGCAGGTATAAAGTGGAACAAAACTATAAGACCCAGTGGAAAATCACAAGGTAGGCATGGGGTGGGACAAAAACATGACCAACCAATAAGATTACAAGTACAATCACCCAGGTAATATTGATTAAAGAAGGATCTAATGGGGAAAAAAGCTACATAGAAGAAATTCCCATTTAGAATATCAGTCTCTGCTATCTATCTCTGGGGGAAGTACATCTTTTCTTAATAGTGCTAACAGTAGTTGTAACTTAATTATTCACCATGCTGGCTCCTTGCTGTGTTGGCTCCTTGAGGGATGGCACCTTGAGGGCAGCCCTGTTTAACTGCCTACAAGATATCTAATTAACTTACTTATCTATAATACTAGGATCACAATTTCCTCTTCATAGCCCATGCAGGAAAGGATTCATAGATTATACAGTGTGTACAGTAATTAAAATATATGGGGAAATATTTTTATTTGATTTGATTTGTTTTGGGTTTGTTTTGTTTTTGCTTCGACAGTACTGGGGATTGCAGTCAGGGCCATACACATGCTAGGCAAGCACTCTATCACTAATCTATATCCTCAGAGAACACTGGTAATATTTTAGAAGTGTAAAGTTTTTTTAGTTACTATTAAATACTGTTGAAGCCTTGATGAAAGAAAACAGCAAGCTCAGGCCAGTGAGCTATTAAGTCAAGAATAGTTTGAAAATCAAAGAGCTTCTGGACATTATAATGATACTGTGGTCTCTGGCATCCAAAGACAAATTCATGTTCAGGTACCAAATCTAAAGGCAGAGATTCTGAAAATAAGGCTGGCTAAATTGAACTGTCAATTCTCTTATGATAAAGTCAAGGCGATGATATGGATGCAATAGACTATATCTGGAAAGAGGTCTCTGTATAAGGTGCTTGAAACCTTTGAATGCAGTTTTCCTGGGAACTTTTGAACTTACAAAAGAAATATACTCTTTGTACATGAGAATAATCTCTCTTAGGCCAAGACCATGTAAAGACTTCACATGAGTTATGAAGATAATATATACTCTATTCAAGATCTGAAATAATTGCTCTCCATTGCTTCTAGATAAATAACTAGGACCAAATTTCAGCATAGAATAATTTCAGAAGTATTACCCTCAATTCAGAAGACAAAGAAGCTAACAGTATTGGTTAACAAGGACAGGAATATACACTGGGAAAAGATTTTGCTAGAGAAACACACATGGGAAAAGGGTTTTCAGTGTGATGAACCACAAGGATGGAAAGCAGGCCTCGAAGTGCAAAACTTTTCTAGCAGTGGGGGCCTTTCCAGTTATCATTGTGGTAGCATTATCAAGTACAATGGTCTATTGTATAAAATGTCAACATTATGCTTCTTCTATGACAAAGTAGTGAGGGCAAGATTCAGAGATGTATGTATAGTAGCATTTATGCATTACATAAGACTGAAACCCAGTACACAACGCTTTAGGAGACTGAGGCTGAGGACATTTTCTTCTCTAAAGCAATAAAGAATGCACTAGTATGGAACAACAGCATCTCTGAAATCCTAAGTAACTATTTCTGCAGGGAGCAGGAACTGACTATAGAAGAATCTGCTTATATTCTAATTTAAGAGAAATTTTCATGATAGTGTCAGTGTAAAAACAAGGTTCTGCAATTGCAGATACCTGTCGGCTACATTTAAACATTGGAAATAAAGTGGATTTCACTGGTAAGAAGTGGGGCTCTCTGACACGTGGGAAGTGTACCACTACTGGTCCTCTGCCTGTTTGAAAACTGGCCCCTCTGCAGGAGGTGGGGGGGCTTTCTGTGTTCAGCTGAAAATGGATCATAGTCACTCCCCAAGACTGGTATTGCCACCTGCTCTCTGCCTTCCATCAGATGAGCAGTGGCTTTAGTTCCTCCTAGGAATATGAACTGCAATGAAAAGATGCTAGGTTTCCTGCTCCTCTGAATCATCCTGAAACCATAGCACTGGCCTGATTTGTAAAAAAAATCATCTACCACGAAACTAGTCCCTGATGCCAAAAAAGCTACTTGTATTAGAGGTTGAGATTATTCAAGGACTGTGTTTTTACCATGTGGCACTTGGGTCTGGCAGCCTTCCAAACAACTGAATTAACCAGTTAAACATATTATTTAAGTCCCTGCTGTGTATCATTTCTAAAACACAAGCAGATCTAAAAGGCATGTATCTCTTTCTTGGTAGAATTTGGTGTGCTCAATAATTTATTTCTTCCTTGGAATGGATGACTCAGCATTTGGTATATAGTGGATTGTCTTCGGAATTGGAGGGCTGTTTTCTAGATGCTATACATTTTTTTGAACTATTTTATGGTGGTAGTTCCCTGATTGGAACAACATTTGTTGATTAAACCCAGGGATGCAAAGACAAAAGACCTTGCTCCTCATCTTTTCCTGTTTCCACCTAAGATGCGAGCTTCCCTTTCCCATAACTTTGGTTCTGTTGAACTAGTGTTCCCAGTTACCAAGGATAGTAACACCACTATGAGAAAACACGGTATAAGAATCCCATCAAACTTAAATAGAGCACTATATACCACTCATTCTATGCTCTTCACACCAGTAGACCCTGGGTGAAGGGAACGGGTTACTACTGTCATCACAAGTATTACTGATCTTTGTTGTCATGTACAGCAAGCAAGTGATACTGCCTGCTGAGGGTCATGACATGTGTTTGAGTTGATGGTATTTGTGGAAATGACTGTACTCAATAATGATATCTAATTTATTTAGATTTTTATAAATATCTTTATATGATTTCATAGAGAAATATTAGATATTACTAGCAAGAATACATCCATTAAGGTGTCTTCCACAGCGAGTATAGAATCTTCTCACTGGCACTAGCTTAAGCAATATAATAATTTTATACTGTATATTACAAAAGACCAGGCAGATGGTCTATGTCTTTGTCAGTAACAACATGTCATCTCACTGTAATTCTATTTTAATCAAAATTTTGTTTCTGATGGTTAGATCACAAATACCCTGTTTAAATAACACAATCTCATTCATGAACATAAAGAGGCAGAATCTAAAGTCTTTGCTACTGCAAAGTATTATCTTTACATTGTACCACCTAAGAAGACTGACCCATCTACCTCATTAGCCAAAAACTTTTAAGGCATGTGAACCTCTTTAAATTAGATCACATTTTTATTTAAATTAAACCACACACCAATATTGAGTGTCTAAGTACATTCTGGATTTGAGTTTTAACACCTAGAGTTATGTCTGGTAATTTGAATAAAGATGATGACACCTGTAAAAAAGAAAATAAAACTAGTCTTTTATGCAATCTGAAATATTTTAAATATGGCCTTATTAACAGTACATTGTGAAGTTAGAAATATAAAAAAAGTTAGCGGCATAAATATTAAATGTAATGGAGCTAAAACAAAGATGTTCTTCAGAAAAATAGTTAAAGAATGTTTTTGTGAATGTGTTTGTTTTCTTCATTTATAAACCAGACAATCAAAGAATCATTTTGCTATGTGAACGTCGTGTACGTAGCACGTAGTTCTGTGCTCTGATTGTCAAATCCTATTAGATCTTTAAAGATGAGATTATGCATACATATGTAATTTATGCAGAACAAATATAAAAATAAATCTATAATGAATGTTTACAACATCTTCTTATTTGATTTATTTAATATACACTTAAAATGAAAGCTTTTTAATTACTGCTTCTTCAAGCAGATTAGCTCTTCAAACAAACTAATGAGAGAAGTCTTGAGATTTTACTTATATGTACATTTTAAATTAATTAAGACACTCCTTTTACAAAAATTCTCTTGTAATAGTTTAAGCAGTGCTAAAACAACAAAGTAATTATTGGTATTAAATACCAAACTTCAGTTTTCTTCTGCATATTAGAAAAACTGCTCTCAGCAACGTTGAGGTTCTGTCTTGTTCCAAAACCTATTTTCTATGGATTAGATGTTGTTTTCCTACCCCAGTCCCCCCAAAAAAGCTTCACAGAAGCTTGGTGTTTAGCGTGTCTGGGGGTGGATCCTTGTGTGAGCAGGTCTTCGGGTATTGTGGGTATATACTTGGGGGATATTTGTGGGAACCAATGTTTCTTGTTCTCCAATTTTTTAAATGCACTTTTCCCATTGTGATCTTCCTTGAAGTCCTCACTAGAGCTTAAGCTGATGCTAGCACTTTCTCTGAATCTCCAGAACCATAAGCTGAACTATTCCCTTTCCTCAAAAGCAACCTGCATCGGGTATTTCATTACAGCAATGGAAAATGGACTATTACACGACCTTAACAGGTCTCATTCCATTCCCAGAGATGGAGAAGCTATACTGAAATATTACTTTGAATTTCTGGATGACCTATTTTCCATTTAATTTATTTGATGCATTCATCCTCGCATGCCAAGGGAATGTTTTACAGCTTAAAGACCTTGAGGGAAAATGTGGAAAGAGCAGCACAGGCTTTCACAATTGTTGAGATTCATCTATCCTCAAAGGACAGGTTAAATAACATCATAGCTTAAGAAGTAAAAAAAATTCTGGAAATGGGTAATAAAAATTTTGCACTGAGATTTTCTGTTTTACAGGCCTGAGTTGAGATTTTCTCATTTGGATTTATAGTAGCAAATGATTGCTCCAATTAATGAGGAAAAGTCTATGTTAGATTTTGCCTGAATTTTACTTCTAGATGATCCATGACAAAATATTATGACAGAGTTAAGCACATAATTATGACACAATTAGAGGGACTACAATTAAATCCTGTGAGCTATGAAGGAAAAATAGACCTTTTTAAGTACCTCACGAACCATAGGCTTAAAAATCTCAAGTGCCATATAAGAAATCCTGCTTTGAAGCTAAAATCTCTTCTCTCTTTATAGACTACAGTACAGATGCCTCCGTCTTGATCTTTGACCACAGATATCATAGATTATTACACAAGGGCACATATTAAGGCCATTTATCTATCTTGTCCAGTTAGTATTTGAGACTGCACAAAATAAATGATCCAAGCTCCCACTTTGTAAAATTTATTTTATTGATATAACTTTGTTTTTCCAAGTAAATTACTTTTAAACAAAGCGTGTATCCCCAAAAGTACACAAATCACGAATGCAGAATTTAATGAACGCATCTCTATGTCTATATAGTCTATAGACAATAGACTATCCAAGAAATTAAACAAATTGAATAATCCCATGTCATACACTGCCTTTTTTAGGTACTAAGCCCCCAAAGCTGTCCCTATCATAATTTCCAACAACATAGATTTGTTGTGATGGTTCATGAATTGTATATAAATGAAAGTATATATTGTGTACTTTTTTATATTTAGCTTCATTTACTCAATGTCATGTTTGTTGGTTCCTTTCATGTTGTAGAATGCAGCAAAATTTGGTTCACTTTCATTATTTTATAATACTCTATCCTCTGAAAATGCCAAAATTTTTGCCTTTCTCTTGATGATAAATATTTGTTTGCAATTTTCATAGGGTAATAAAAATGCTACAGAGTTTTATACAATTTTGCTGCACTTATACATACATTTATATTGTGCTAAAAAGAGGATTGGAATTTCTTGGTTGTAGGCTGTACTTGAGTTCAGATTTCGTAGATGCTGCTGTTGTTTAAAGTAGGCTGTGCACAGTTTTCACTCATCCAGTACCATAGGGGGGACAAAATTGTGCACATTTTTGCCAACATTTGGTACTATCGGTATTTTTATGCCTTATTCTGGACAGTGTGTGAATGATGATACATTTCTTCTTCTTTCCTCTTAAACTATTTTGTGACATAATTTACTTAAAATGAAATGTGCCCATTTAAATTGTACTACTTTTTAAGGTTTGGGAACATGAATAAGCCCATTTAATCATCTCCAAAATCAATTTATACAAGTCCTGTTTACATTCTGTTCTTTGAAAAACAAATATGCATATGTATGTATCTGTCTTATGTCTATATAGCTATGTGTGTATATATATCTATCTATATGTATGTAAAAGCACATGAAATTGAGTGGATTTAATCTCAGCTCTCTCCTGCAGTTCTCATTTAATGATAGAATATATCACCTGAAATCTTCAGGCAAGGAGATTAGGCCAGAAGATCAGTTTTTATGCAGTTGATAGAAAGTGAGCCTGACAAAATGATCTGCACAGATAATGCATTGTTCTTTTCATGCTCCATGCAAACCTATCACATTTGCCACAAATGTTTACTTTTTGCTAGTTTTCAGAAAAAAAAAGATGAAATCTCCTACTATCCTCTCAGTACACAAGAACATAGACTGATAGAAATGTTTCATATCAAGAAAAAAACTCACAGGTTTACTTTTATAAAATTTCAACATCACTTGCTCTTACAGTAAACTTAAGCCCTTTTGATTACCAGTTTATATTTTGAAATATATAAATTGTGCACCATTATGATGGCTTCTATGGCTTCTGATAATGCACTGCTAAGGAGTAGTGATAAAACAGATTGCACGCAGTTATTATCGAGATGAAATCAGGTTTAATAGAAATAATGAAACATATAAAATGAAAATATGAGAAGATATGAAAAGAGAAAGAAAATAGAACATATGTTCAACCATAATAAAACAATATGAGTGTGTGGTAGAGTTTTTAATAAAAGCCAACTTCTAAAATAAACAGCTGAAATTAATCAAAGCAGTTGTAATAACAATTTGCATACTTAAATGCATGCCATTCGTGTGTTCAAATGTTAATTTGGTTGAAATGTAAAAGAAATATTTTATATTTTTCTATAAATCAATCATTGCAGAAATTGAACTGTATAAAGTACTCTTCGAGAAAAGACAAAATCTTCTACATACTAAGATTCAATAGCTATTATCAGAATATTACTGTAAGTGAAACAAGGACACAAAATTGCATCAAATATTCTCAATATGACTGGAAATTTCTCCTATAATAATAATATAATATTAAAATTAAAAAATGTTCCAAATATTTGTTTTGAGATTTAGAAGAGCTATCATAGAATTTGTGTACTTATATTTCATAGTAAGGCTTTCTTTCCCTATAAAGCTTAGTTATTAATAGTGTTGCTTTCCCCTACCCTTCCCACTTGGGAAAAGAAAAAATATGAGAAAAGGAAAAAAAAGAAAACAACAACAGAAACAAAGTCTTTGTAAATAGGGGAGGGGGAGGAGTGAAAGCAGGGCAGGGGTATGGGGAAAAAATGAAAACCAAGATCTGTCACGTAAAGTTACAAGATCTCAATGATAAGTGTAACTGTATTATACTTTAAAAGTACTAATAAACTCAATGAAAAAAATAGTCTTGCTTATTTTTAAGTGATTTGTGTTATTAAAGGATTTTTTTAAATCTGAGGGCTAATAAATGGATCAAATAATTGGCTAGTCTTGTGAACAACTACAGCAGAAAATTTGATTAATTTTCTATTGTTTCTTGAATTAACTAAATAAATAAATTAATGTTTTCATAGAATCTGGTTTGAAATCTTCCTACAACAATAATGACAAGTTTTAATGGTCTGTTAGAATGTCTTGTTGTAAGAGGATTAAATGCATTGGTCTATTATAGTGGATACAGAAATGTTTAAAATTTTTCTTTTTTGTTAGTAGAGAAGTATTTTAATCAGAATATTTGAATATGTCATCTAAGCCTCAAAACAATACTAAACATCATTTAAATATAAAAAATGAATAAAGAAACACTAAATAAAAGTCTTCCCTTTCTTTTAAATCATTACATGTATTGTGTTTCCCAACTTTCATTAAAAGCAAAACAGAATATGGAAGTTTTTCAAAAGATGGAAATATTGAGTAAATATGTTAGAAATGCTAAATATGTCAGAAATTATAAGACAAGTATTATAGCAAGAAATGATGGCAATAGTATAAAAAATATTCAAAAGGAAAACAAGACACTCGAATTGTGTGCACAGAGGATTTCCTGTAGGCTCCTACAGCTTCCATTTCAAAGATCTTCATTTGAGCTGATCTTTCCCAGGCCTTGTAATGAATTTTGAATTTGCATGTACTACTCCAAAGCAGGGCAGATTGGTTGGTTGAGGTCTGAGGGGTAAATTTAGATCTCATCTAGGATGTTAGTGGACGTGTGTCCACATCCTCCGAAGGAGAACAGAAGACAGAAGGTCAAAGACAGGAAGAAGGCAGGGTGCGAATGCAGTGGAGGGGTCCGTTACCCTGATGGTGGCTACTGTACTGCAACGAGGTTACTCGGTTTTTGTTGTTGCTGTGGTTTCCATTTCGGTGTATATTTTTGCTTATTTTTTACATTTAAAATCGAAGCATTGTATAATTCAGCTTTATTGCTACTTTTCCTCTTTTTAGTTTTTTTGTATCTGACTTCTACTCCAGCACTTAATTTAGCAAAACATATAAGGGAAATAATATTGAGATAAGAGTTAAAGAACTTGCATATCTTCTTCTTACTGTTGTTATTATTTTTTTTCCCCTTTTTTCTGGTACCAGGATCGAACTCAGGACCTTGCCATTGTGAGGCAGGCACGGTGCCACGGAGCTACATCCCTGGCCCACTTGCATATCTTTTTATTTATAAATTTACAAAACCGAGTGTTTTATTTTTTGATATTGCAAAGGAAGAGTGAAAGATTTAATGTAGAAGTAAATCTTCATTCATCCAGACTATATATGAGCTAATTACTCATTTGTCAAAGACTACTTAATTTGACGTTAATGAGAATGAAGAGTTACCTCCGTGCTGGTGTTAATTAACTTGATGTTTTCTCCCATTACCTGGACAGTTTGACCAACCTCCCAGGGCACCACCTCTCTCACAGCTCCTGTAATATAGGAAATTTTATGTCTCATCACTGCTCAGCAGCAATTCACAAATACCAGGCTAATGAAAGGTAGGCAGGGATGGTGCACGCACGCAGTTATTTCTACTTTTTGTTGTTAATGAGGGATTTTGATGATTTTTGTGATACTGCTGTTGACTAAGCATTGTCTTAAATTCACTTATGCATCTATACAACTATAACCATATTATACAAAAATAAAGTATATGGGGAATCTAAAATAAAGGCAATAATGCTATGCTACAAGAAATTATTTTTAGATATAAATGTAATATGATCTCTTTTTATTATAAGTGCTTGGTATCAAGTAAAGTTCTTGAGAGTTATGAGTTGAGAAATAACAAGCAAAACACTAGTCTGTTTTCCTTCTATTTTTAAAATGAAAGTGAGTTACATTTTGCCTTTATATGCTAACATCTAAAGTTAAGTTTAATCAAGACTGGGGGGAATAAATACTAATGCTGTTCAGTGAAGGACATGTATTATTTTGTCTAAGAACTCTGGGAAAAAACTATCTGGAAATATTGACATATATTCTTCGATCATACCTCATATCAATGTTTTCTGGACACTCACAGAAATCTGGGAAAACTTGGGACTTATATTTCAGACTATAATTTTTTGCTATACAACATATGTTCTATATCAACTGGCAATATTTATCATTTTCAGTTACCTCATACCTTCTCTGAGGTAGGCATTACTTTGAGATTTGTCTGTGGCTCAAAATGATTTCCCACTTCTTGATCTTCTGAAGGTTTGTCTTCCTATTTTGGTGAACTAATATATCATTTGAAAATTCTCCCATGGGCCTTGTAGATTTCAGAAAATTTTTAAAAATAAAAGTCTTCCTCATTGGTATAGGAAAAGACTTTATGAACAAATCCTCAGTAGCACGGGAACTAGCAGAAAGAATCAACAACTGGGATCTCATCTTACTAAAAAGCTTCTGTACTTCAAAAGAAACCATTAGCAGAACTAAGAGACAATCTACAATGTGGGAAAAAATTTTTACCAGCTGTACCTCAGACAAAGGACTATTATCAAGGATATATAAAGAACTCAAAACAATCAGTCCCCCCAAATATAAAGACCCGATCCAAAAATGGGCATCCGAAATGAACAGACATTTCTCATACAAAGAAGTGAAAGCAGCAAGAAAATATATGAAAAAATGTTCCACATCACTGGTCATTCGAGAGATGCAGATGAAAACAACACTGAGATTCCACCTCACCCCACAAAGAATGGCTGCTATCAAGAAATCACACAATAACAAATGTTGGCGGGGTTGTGGGGAGAAAGGAACCCTCCTCCATTGTTGGTGGGAGTGCAGACTAGTGCAACCACTATGGAAATCAATATGGAGATACCTCAAAGAGCTTAGACTGGAGGTTCCATTTGACCCAGCCATCCCTCTGTTGGGTATCTTTCCACGAGAACTAAAAGAATCATATCACAGAGAAGTATGTGCACCCATGTTTATAGCGGCACAGTTTGTAATAGCTAAATCTTGGAAACAACCTATTTGCCCATCCGTTGGAAACTGGATAAAGAAGTTGTGGTTTTTCTATAAAATGGAATATTACTCAGCCATAAAGAGCGAGAGAATAGATTCATTCATAGGAAAATGGATACATATTGAAGATATACTCCTAAGTGAAATAAATAAGTCCCATATGTGTAAATACCAAATAGTTTCCCTGGTGTGAATATTCTGCAACAATGCATAAGATTCTAATAAGATTAGTGACATTTAGAAATGGGAGGAAAGGAGCTAAAGGTGTAGGGAAGGTGTGATACGTAGGGGAAGAACAAAAAGGGCAAAGAAAAAAATGTGAGAGAATGAAAAGATGAAAATAAAGTGTTTGTAGATGGGGAGGGGAGGAGGGGGTGAAGGGAGGGCAGAGGTAAGGGGAAAAAAATGAGAATCAAGACTTGCCATGTAAAGGTACATGATCCCAACAATGAATGTAACTGTACTGTATCCCTAAATGTACCAATAAACTCAATAAAAAAAAAATAAAAAAAAATAAAAGTCTTCCAAATTTTACACCCTAATCCTAGATACCTGTGATATGATGAACAAGGTAAGGTAGCCTGCCCTTGATATTAGTACATTTTATGGATTAGCTACTCTTAAAGTGGAGAGATAGTTCTTGTGATATTGAGCTCCTCTAAAAGCAGAGGAATTTCCCAGTTAGTAAAGGGATGAGGAAGACAAAGGGTTTGACACAAGAGAAAGATTTCAACCTGGCTTTCTAACTTCAGTGATGGCGGGATTCTCAAGTGACTGAATGTAGACGTATACTAGGAAACTCAGCTAGGAACTGAGAGAAGCTCTTTACTGACAACCGACAGGAAATAATGAACACAGTCCTACATGGGGGAAAAATTCTACCAACAACCTAAATCAGCTAGGAAGTGAATTCCTGCAAAACACGTCTAAATTAGAGCCCATCCAGTACGCATCTTCATTGCAGACATTAGAGACCTTACACAGAGAAGAACAGCTAATCTTACCTGTATTTTATACTTATAGAATTATGGTTGTGTAAATGGATATTGTTTATATTGTTTTAAACAGCTAATTATGTGGTAATTTCTATTCAGCAACAGAAAACTAATGTTTCTTCTTCAAAAAATAAGCTTTTCAAATCTTATTTTCAATAAAATTTGAGTGTGCTTGCCTTTTACCCTTTTATATCTCTCTTTCATCTCCACTAGGAAAATATTAGAACATAAAAGATAAACCTATCATACATTTCCAGTCTGTATTCAAAACATTATCTAAAAGGTGTTTAATTCATAAAACTGTAACCAATTTGTAAATACTGAATTTAATGTTATTAACTTCTTCCTCATGCAATGTTGACTGGGAGAGAAAAAACTCTATTCTAGTCTCAAATGGCTATACCAGTGTAGTCTCCAAATGGCCAAATGTTTTCTCTCATTGAATGTGCATAATTGTAAAATGTATGAAAATTGTAAATTTTATATCAATCCCTAAATTTTACTCCACAGTGCCTACTATTCTCAACATATGCACTCTCGAAATTCATTGTTTATAATCAGGCTTTAATTACATATAGTTCATTTTGTCCTTTATATGAAAGCACAAATAGCCTTGGAACATGTAACCAATTCTAAACAGGTAATTCTACTTCAAGGAGAAAAATTGGTGGAATTATTTTAATATATATTTTAAATATTTCGTAGTAATTTTTCTAGTTGTATTCTATATGTCACGTTCACATAAATGTTTTATAAATCAATTGTAAAAACTACAAAAACTCAAACTTGGTACACTTTGATACATTATTGAATGTGATAAATTATATCACAAAATGTGATAATGCCTATGCTTCATAAAACTATTGAAACATGCTGAGATTTCTTTCAAATCTTTGCATATATGTTGCATGCTATTCATGGCAGTAAGATAATAATGGCTCATAATGAAAATCTTTTCACCCATTTTACAATGTACTTGATATAATAAATTTGTGATTATCAACCTTAAAAATTACATTGGTGCACACAATTACATTTTATGCACATAAAAGCACTTGCTACATACACGTATCAGACCTCTTTTAATAATTTTTTGTGAGGTATTTCTGAATGATTGAAAATTAAATACATAGATTAAATAATTTCAAATTATTTGTGAAAAACATAAACATGCTCTATCTGAAAGTAAATTTGAATTGGAAATATATCATTCCAGTATACTGCCATGATAATAAGTTATGAAAAGTTCCCATTGTCAACAAATCTGGGAACTTCTGCAGGATAAACTCTATTTTTTAATAATCTTCTGCATTTTACACTTTTACTTTTTATACTTGAATGATAATAGAGCTTTACAGTGGGCAGCACAGCTGGACTCCTGGGATGTTATAACTTCTCTGCTTTTGCCTACCCTTGTGGACATGATCAAACCACCAATATTTTTGCCTCAGTTGTTATAAACTTTAAAAGTAAAAACAAAACAAAACAAACAAAAAAAACTAGTGGCAATTATCTTGTGAAATTGTTTCAAGGATGAAATAAGAATTAGCATGCCAAATCATTTAAGAACATTGCCTAGCACACACTGACAACTGTGCAAGTGATAGCTCTCATGGCTAGAAATTACATTGTATTTTAAAAAGTTCTTTGAGACTGTGTGATACTTCCTCTCTTCCACTGGCCAAAAGGCATGGGCAGTTTGACCACATGAAAAATATAGCTTCAAGTCAATCTTTGGTTCTACTCAGAAAACACCCATTAGTTACTCTAGCTTATAATTTCAATTTTATCATCTTTACAATAATGTTTCTAGTGTTGATAAAATAATATAATTTAAGTATATCTATGCAATTAGAAAATGAATTTTCAACAAATTTATTCCCTCTCCCATATTCCTTTTACCATATATCCTTGAAATAACAAAATTGCTAGAAAATCGAAACTCTTTTTCAATTATCATGATCATTTTTCTTGGAAATATATAGAATTCTACTATAAATTATCCTGTTAGCCACATGACACAAAAATGACCACACTTTCTACTTGGCAAATATCCAACCATGATCATTTTCAGATTGACAAACACTTATATACAAAACCCAAAACAACTCTCATCAGTTAAAGTAACTATTGATTTTTCCTTTTTGTTTTGCTTTACATGTTGTAGGAATTTATTGGATTCTGCTTCTAAAGCAGTTCCTTACCAAGCCTTTCTTTCTGGCCAAGACCTTACATTCACCAAGTCTTTCAGAGGAGCTTTCCATTTGAACTGCTCTCTTCAGCTATGAAATAGAAACAAAACTAGAATTTGCTTAACAGTCTTAACACTTTAATTGCACTGACAGAAGCCCCCAAAATATTCATTTTTAGTTTTAAAACCGTATAAGTATTGTTAATATTTAAGAAGAATAAATGTGTCAATTTCTAAGGATACAGAAATATTTTTCATATCAATTTGTTATAAATAAACCTAAATAAACAAATAACAACACACCAGGATAAAAGTGTAAATTTCGTGTCTAAATGAAGCCACAATAGGAATGTTTTCAAAGCGCTATAAAATTTTAATATGGATCTTGAAGGAAGAATATGAATTTAGAGGGCAAAGAAATAGTATTGCTGGCAATAGCACTGTACCTGTAAAGGTTATGTATTTATTTAGAAGTCTGAAGGAAAAAGTTCTTAAATGTAGTCACTGTTAGAGTGCAAACATAGAGCTCTTAGTAAAGGCAGACACCAAGTGAGGTCCATTCCACCCAGAAAGTATCTACTTTTTGCTAGAGTATTTTAGGACTCCAAGTACTATCTTAAACCTATACCTACTGTCAAACATTGATACCACAATTACTGGTAAATCCAAGAACAGGAAACGTGTGATTTTCAGCTCTGTATCCTCAGATTCTAGTAGGCTATTTATAGACATTTAAATCAGTAGAAAAATGGCATATAATTAAATGAATTATATATGCAGTCCTATATTATTAATGATATTAATTACATAACTGGTTTAGTCATACTAGTTTACTACCATTTTACTATTTATTATATATTTAAAATACTAATTTATGTTGTAATTAGCTTTGGTATTCATTATTAATTCCATAATTAGTTTTAAATTAATGAACTATAATTACTTTATTAATAACATTAATTATCTAACTTGCTTAGCTATATTAATTTTAGCAAATTGTGGCCTATGGGCCAAATGAAGCTTTGTTCTTTGCTTCTTGTGGAGCAGAGGTTAAAAGTGTTTTTTTTATAGACAAGCAATTTGTATGTCAACAGCTTCATTTTGCTTGATAATAAAAAATATGAACTATAGAATTCAATTAAGCAGTGTGTTTTTCCTCCCTTCCAAAGAACAACACATTGCCCTTAGTAGACTTTATTGCTTCTATGTCCTCAATTATCAGTTTAATACCATCAAAATAGCAAAATTTGTGCCATTTGTGAATTACTCTATTTTTGACTAATGACTTGCAAAGTCCAAAATATTTATTATCCAAATATGCAGAAGGTGTTCATTGACACCTACTCTAAGAAGTAATTGAAAATATTTAATTACATGATTCTTGGTAATGTTATGGGCAAGATTAATAGGACAAACAAAGTAAAATGAAGCACCCAGGGATTAGGAAGCCAAGGCAGTCATTACCATCTCCTGTACATACAGAGCAAGGGGAGGGAGACATTGCTGTCACTCAGCTGGATATGCAGTCTCAGGAGGAAGGTTACCTCACAGGACCCATGCACTTAATGAACTCAGCTTCTTGCAAACTCTTTCACAGCTGGTAGGAATAAACACCCTGACATGTCTGCAGAAACAGACATTCTGATCTCTCTCTCTTGTCTTCTTCAATCTTTCACAATGTTTAGATGGGCCTAACTCATCAGTAAGCCAGGAAGCAAAGGAGCCCGAAGTAATTGAGTCCATAGAGTTCAGCCTCCCAGGTCACACAATGTGGTGGGGAGATTTGTCATGGCAAATAGATATTGTCAATGTAAAAAGCAGAACACTAATGAGGCACTTAGATATAAGCATAGGAAAAGTAGAAAGAAAAGTAAGCAGAACACATAGATTTGAGACTCTGTAGGATCTTGAGTGGCTGTTGAATTTATTGATCTTTATGAGGTTTTCAGAAAAGATTATTTCCAGTTAGAAAAGGATGTGGGTTGAAAACAAAACCAAAGCTAACACAGGCATTTAATGAATAAAAGAGAATGGTTTGCAAAGGAGTAATAAAGATGAAAATATATCACCAGATAAAAAGAATGCATCCCAAAATCATTACAGGAATTTGATATGCATGTGTTGATTTCTATCTAACTCCAGTGGTTAAAGAGGAAAAATAATGTATTAATTCAAATGTCTTCATCTCAAAATATGTATACATGTGTATATAGGATCAAATTCAACAACATTTCACAAATTTTGCATTCTTTACCATTCTGACCATCCCAGTAGTTCCTATTTTAACTACTGCCATTGTCTTTAAACTGATTCACAATTTCCACACATATTCATCTATCGTCTATTTATTTGTGACAAAATGTTAAATGGATTTCTAACATATCATTTCTCTCTTCTCTAAACCATTTGAGATTTTCTCATTACTCTTAAAATAACAATCCAAGTTTCACATGGATTTTCCTCAAAGAAGAATCCTTTGTTGAATTTCTAAATAAGGCTTCTATATTTCACAGAAAAGACTGCATGCGAATGAACCCATGATCTGCAAAATATTGACCTCAATCCATCAAATGATTCACTTTGTTTGTTTTTTGTCTTTTTGGTTTTTTTTGAGACAGGGTCTCACGATGTAGTTGAGACTGACCCGGAACTCACTATGTAGACCAGGCTGGTCTCGAACTCACAGTGATCCTCCTGCCTCAGCCTTCGGAGTGCTGAGATTACAGGTGTGCGCCGCCATGCTCGCCAAATGATTCACTTTGAAAGATCAGAAAAACATTAGTTACAGAAATTGATAATGTATTTTCTAGAGTCTAGATTTTTCTTCTTACATAGTATTACATTAGTTGCATCTTAAATGATATCTGGCCTAATGAATAGAAGCCTACCGAAAAGAGCCCACCATAGTCATTTTCCCCCAAAATTTAGGGCTTATTTTTATAAAATAATTTATTCTCTTCTTCCAGATCTAAAACTGATGTCTCACAAGTGCATATGTCCTTAGTTTGGATGTAGAAAGTAATTAATAAATCACTATATTTTTCACGATCCACCTGGTGTTCCCCATGACACCAGTTCCTACTGCCTTTTGGATCTTGCAAGCTCTCCCCTGCCACTCAATAAAGTCTCCATTCCTGACTTTGTTTCACAAAGTGCTTTTTCTCCTCCATTTTATTCATCAGTCTTTTACAATCCATATAAAAACCCACTCATAAATACTATTTAATGAATATCTGAGATTTACAGTATGAAGAATGTGTGTGAGTGTTGGGAATCTAGTAAATACAAACACCATTTAGAGCTTAAAGTCCAATACATGAGTCAGGCACTAATGCAAAAGAAAATATCTGAGTATGTACAAAGAGGAGAAAGAAAATACTTTTTAAAATATTAACACAGGGACAGAATATTAAGCAAAACATCATTTCAGTATCTTTTGATGAGATATTAAATGCAGTAAAATGTCACATTGATGCTGTGAGCATAGGAAGAAATGATAAAGGAAGAATTTGGTGCATTACTTTATATTCTCATTTTCTATGTAGTTAGTACTTACTTAAATTTGTGACCCTTTTCAAACATAGCCCCAACTTTGAAATCTTCTTAAAATCTCACATGAATTTGTCATCTTTGCCAACTTGTATTGCCATTTATAATCATCAACCACATTCTCTTTACTCTTTTCTAGATAGCACAGTAATTACTTCAGAGTATTGACTCTTGTGCAAAAGTTTAAGCTTTCCTCTAGCTCCTGGTAAATCTAGTTAGTTACAGTAATTTGAGTTCAATCCTGAGCTAAATTAGTCCTAAAGAGATTAAATTATTTGCTTGAATCAAACACCAAGATAATGCAAGTTGAGATTAAAGATAAATCTTCTAATTTTGATCATGTGCTATTATCAAGAATTTTTAAATTATTGATTTTGGCGCTGTTGCCTAATTGGCTGAGTTTATGGCTCTAGCTGTGTGTAAAGAAGAAAGGGGAGGAAATCGCCTCAGTCAAGAAAATGAAAAAATCCTGGGAGTCAACTTGCAGTAAGAAATCCTACAGTGAGCTGGCTGTTTGCTCCATTTTTCCTTCTTATTAATGAAAATAAAGCTTTCTACTTATTTTAGAATATCTTTGTACAAGACATTTAGGTTGCTTCTCTTCACATCTTTCCATTCTGTCTTTTTCAAAACACAATAGAGTTAAATGAAACTAAAACAGATTAGCTTGTAGTCAGATATTACACAATATTGTGCACTTTTCTGAAAATTAAACTTTGAAGTGTCTGATAGCATTTTTCAGGTGCTTCAGGAAGACAGAAGTCCTCTGGGAGAAGTGCTTTATCTTGCTTTATCCGGCTGCCCATCCTGTGAGGCAGCCACCAGCTGTATGAGTGAGGCATGAACCACACCGACGCTTTAGTGACTTTTGAGTATCAGTGGTGAATGGACTTAAGGCTTGGAAGCCAAAGACCTGCATGCAGTACTCGAACTTGTACTACTCTATCTATTCCAAGAACTTGATGAGAGTTTTAGACCCTGGGCTTAATCATTTCTCACTAGAAGCACTTTGGGCAGTTGCTGTTTTCCACATAGTCTTGACTGATAGAATGTTCACTGACATTTGCTGGCAGACTCACCTTTGAAAAGTCTTAGTTAATTTTTGAGTCTTTGTTTACTAAGGTACAGTAAGTCTAAGTTTAGACTTCTGTGCTCCATATTATAGTGGGTTGGATGACAAGGAAATCACTGGAGCTCCTTAGGGACGGACACTGGTGAGGGAAATAAATCTGAATTTTGTATGATTATGAGGAATCTCTATGGATTTAAAAATAATCTTCAAATGCAAAATTAACAATGATTAATCAAAGTCAGTGTCATAATTTTCCAAACTGCTTCTAATTTATTAAGCTCTTCAGTTACTTTAGGATTTTAGAAACTTAGTCATGAGTCAGAATTCTTAGGCATATTTGTGATACTCAAATATAATACTTAAATGACAGTGAACATCATCAGAAAATAGGATCCTACTGCTTAGCATCTGGATGCTGAGTCAAAGGTGGGGAAGTTATGAAAAATAAATGAGGTAAAGGGTAGATGTTTAGTCTCAAAGCAGGAAGCACTAATCTTGTAACAATGCTCTGTCCCTCTGGCATTGTTATTGCTGCCCCCTGAAGTGATTGATGGGGAATTAATCATCTTACCCAATAGCTCCATGTATCAGAGGATAGGTGCTACAGTACAGCTTTTAGAATATTCTGCAAATTACGAATCAGGCACAGAGCTTCAGTTTTTTGTTCCATATTCTGAAAGAACTTTGGAATCCTCTGATACTGATTACACCTCTATAACATGTGGCAAAACAGTAATTGATTATGCCTGCTAACATAATATTCCTAATCATAACATTACATTATTCCCAGTGACATTAAATTAACATAATTGCTTAAACAAGACAAATACACCCATCTGACAACCTTACATTCTATAATACAATGCTTTTGTAACTGAAAGCAATATTTAAATGACGTTAAATTATATCAGTATTTTAAATATTTTGAGAATCATTTACTAGTATAAGTATTTATTTGGTGCAATAGATAATTTATTTGTTAATTTATATGTTGTCTGCTTAGTGCCAAATGAGTTAATGTTAAAATATTTAATGATCATACAAATATTCAATACTATCTTTACCCAAAACAATAAGTGATAAAAACTGACTGCCATGCCACTGTAACAATAGGGAGGAGAATGTTTAAAGTTTGAAGTAAGCTAGTGAGAAACTATTAGATGGCCCTGTGCCGAAGTTCATCAATGAGATTAGACACAATATAGATTTGCTAATTGGCACTTTGTGAACTAGGATCCTCCCATCTCATAGTCTGACCAACAGACTGTTTTTCTTGATGAGTTTGAAAAGGTATTTCTGGAGTTCAAGATTGGCCAACCCTAGAAGAAGTCTTACAATTGAAAGGGACCAAAGAGATGACAAGACAAGTTTTTTAAGGTAACAACTTTCAGGTAGAAAATTCCCTCAAGGTTATTCCAGGTGGAAAGAACACCATGGAGGTTATATCTAGCCATGGGAATAGCCTAACAATTGATGTGAGAAATTTGTTTAGAAAGGTATAGAAATGCAAAAACCCTTTTGGTTATACAACATTTGCATTTTATATACAAATAAATACATAAATCTATACAAGTCAGGTGACAATAAACAATCTTAGACTAGGTACATTTTAAAAAGTACTCCATGGAAAACCATTTAGCAAATAAATTAGTGTTTTTTCCAGTGGTGCAGTTCTTTTGTATGTATAGATAAATATGCTGTGTAACATTCTTTCTTCTCCAGCAGAAAATCCACAGTAATGGAAAATTATAGGCAGCAAAAATCTTGTTTATTTATTTCTTACAGAGAAATTTTAAAAAATTAAACCAAATGTATGGACTTTAAAATATTTTTGTTATTCAATGCATGTCAATGATCTATTTGAATGAGATGAGAATAGGTGAATAATCGAAACTAATTTCTCTTGCTCAAATGATTTTATTTGTATATATACAAAGACAGGCACATACATACATACAGATGCACATAAGATTATAGCGTCTTCAAATAATCTAAGGTGAATACATGAGAACTTCAAGGAATGAAAATCAATACAACAAAATTTGCTACATTGTGTAGGAATAAGTTTATTATCGGTAATGAGTATAATGATTTTTTACTGATGAATCATGAAATTTTAAATTGTAATGTTTGGTACCAAATAGTCTTGAGACAGAAAATACTAGAAAAGAACAATGATCATATTTATGCTTGGATACTTAATTAGAAAGACATTTTAAAAATTATTTCATTACAATACTGCTGGTAGTTTGTTGATATAAATACAGAGAATATTAAGATATAATTGTTTGAGATTATGACATTATATCTAGCTGACTCTTTCACTCTATTTCAAATATTTAGAGTAACAATAAACAAATATTTCCCAAACTCATTTCCCATGCAAGTGTGAACCTCAAGACTGTACTTTGAAGTCACCTGGAGACAGGTAAATATCACATATATCTGTGCTCCAGATTGAATTAAATCTTTTGGGGATTTAAAAAACCTGTGTGTGAGGAAGATTGAAATGTAATTTTAAATTTTTTGCATTCTAAAGTATGAGAAATAATACCTTACACTCTAATAATAAAAAAGAACACTATCACAATGTTATAAACTAAGATGATTCACACATAAATACACATATTTTCCTCCAAATTATTGAAATTTTCCTGACACATTTTAAAGGTAAAATCAACTGCTTTAGTTGAAATGTTAAATAGTTTATTGCTAGGGTAAAGTTAATAGAAAAGTCACATTTTTTTAAATTATGGAGATGGGAAATCTTACACAATTAACTTGTTTCAAAAAGATCCAAAATGTGCAGCTCAAGTCTGGTGGCACTTGGAAAGGCAGAGGAAGGAAGATTGCAAGTTAGAGCCCAGCCTAAGCAGTTTAGCAGACATCCTGTCTTAAAGTAAAAAATCAGAAGGTCTGAAGTTGTATTTCAGTGCAAAGGTTAGACATTCAAACACAGATCCCCCCGACAAATTAAAACCAATCAAGCTGAAAACTTAAATATAAGAAAGAGATTTAACACACAATGTAATTTGCAAAAGTTTAACATTAAATATGCCACTCATAGTTGGCAAATATTAGTTTCCATTCTGCAGATTGTTTCTTCACTCCTTTGTTGTGCAGAAGGCTTTTGTTTGATGTAACCCCTTTTGCCTACTAGGTGAGTTTGCTTTTCTTCCTATGCTTTGGTCTTCTTGTCCAAAACAAGTTTTTGCTCATTCCAATATCCTGAAATAGTTCCCCTATATCATGTTTTAATCTTCTCATAGTTTTTAGTTTTACAGTTAAGGTTGTAATCCATTTTAATTTGGCTTTGTAACTAGTGAGAGATTTAGCTTCATACTTCTGCTTGTGGATACCACATTTTCCCAGAACTATTTATTCAGAAGAATGTCTTTTCTCTAATGCATGCTTTTATTTAACTCATTTTTTAAAAAAATTGGTTTATTGTAGATATATGCCTTTACTTCTAGGCTTTTTTTTTCTGAAATCTTCTTAAAGATCTAGAACAATGAAAGAACGCCCACTTATATGATTATTATTCAGCAAATCGTTAGTGTCCTTTCTATAGCAATATACAAGGGAAATAAATAAATGGAATCCAATTGGAAAGAAGCTAAATTGTTGCTGATTTCAGATAATATGATATGATATGATATATAGAAAAACCCAAAGATCCACCAAAAACTACTAGAACTAAATGAGTTAAGCAATGGCTCAGGACTAAAGCAAAACAATATACCAGTAAAGCAGTGATATCACCATAGAGCCAGCAGTATTGCCACATCTGTCCTGATCCACATGTGCTTCCAGTGCTACGGAGTCTGAGTTAGATGAATCGCTAGTTTAATCCAGGTCTGGACTATGTAGCAAGATTTTGTCTCAAAAACAAAAGAGTGGATTATCTGAAACAGAAACCAAAACTAATTCTGTAACTGGAAGCGCACATTTTTGGTGGAGCAAAAATACCACCCTCGAGGTCCTGGCTTCACTCTGTATCACCAAGATATAAATCAGTCTTATTTTTAAGAAGAAAGAAAGCTGATAATGCTTGTGACGCTATAGTCAGCAATTCTGTACTGTATATTTCCAAAAGGTAGAAAAATAAGATTGTCTTTCACTATATTATGATGAATATTAGTGGAGATAAGTAAGTTTAGTCTAACTTAAGTATATATAGCTCAGACATTTATATACATGAGCATACATATGCATGTTTATGTTTTTTTACCAATTTCTATTTTTAAATTTTATTAATAATAAAATTTTCCAGCAAAATAATAAGGAAACAACAATAGTTAATGCATTGCACATCATGATCTTTAAAATTGTGTTTTAGAGTAAAAGACATTGACGACGAAGGAACAGATATTAGCACAAAACTTCCTTTTCTGTGAACTAAGAGAAAGTAGTGGTATACATGAAACAAATTGGCATATATATTAAAAGAGTTTCAAAGAATGGAACAGGTAATTTGGTGAACCATCCGAAGCTCTCCCAACTTCCTATTTACTGATCTTCTATTTTGCCTCTCACTTACATATATATATTCTCATATAAGAGAAGCCATGCGATATTTACGCTTTCCTGCCTGACATTTCATTTACATCATGTTCTTAAGTTTGAATCTATTTACCTGAAAATTCCTCAAGTATACCTTTCTTTATGGCAGAGAATTACACTATTGTGTATAAATACCATTTATCTTTCCTTTCATTGATTGATGGACATTGTTTCCAAGATCGAGCTTTTATAAATTGTACATTAAAATTAATTTATAATTTAAATGAAACATTTTCTCATATTTTCCAAGATTTTTTGACACTTGTCTGAGAGTTTATACAAAAACTTTTGCTTCAACATTTCTAGAAAGAAAAAACACTACTATAGACATTACACAAAAGGAGAAAAAAAATATAAAAATACACTATAATTCAATCCCACACAATCCCAAAAGAATAAGACCTAGATCAGAAAGGCTAAAACCCAAATGTACATATAATTAAAGATATACTCATGAGGTAAATATTTTTATCAATAAGTAAGCAATTCAAATTTAAATGTCAAATTTAAATTTTACTTGAATGAAATTATATAACCTTATGTAAAGTACAAGTACAAATTTAAAGGCAATTGCTAAATATCTTAGATTCTTAGTAAGGCAGTTTATATAGAATAAAATACATAGATAATAAATAACTTTCTATAACAGTATTATTACTTAACTTAAAACATCACAATATCACTCAAAGAAGGAAACATTCATGAACTGGGTATTTCAATCTGAAAAAAAAAGGTTAATCCAAAAAAATAGTTAACACACACACACTTCCACAGAGTAGCATATCTTTAGAGTATCAGTGATGTTGATTCAACCTAGACTAGATATATTACAGAGCAAATTAAATTTTCAAATACCTATTTATGAGGATATAAAGATCAATTAATTTTGTTAAAGCATTGCCAAATGCTAAGACTATTTCTGTATTAATCACAGAACACTATACTGTTTTAAATATCTTGATTGTCCTAACTTTATATGAATCTCTTAGGAGTTACTGCTCCCTAAACAGTTCTACATGCAATGTCATTCAAAGATTGTTTCTAATGACCATACACTATTTGATAATGTTGGATGAAGACTTAGACATGCAGAAATGGAAAGTTTTTGGAAGCTTTCATAGCAGTTTGACACTGGTGCAAACAATCTAGAATGACATTAGTGGACTTGTGTCATTGAATGAGATATAAGCCCGTTATTGTGCAGTCAAAGATGCCAGTGTTGGGTCGTGTCTGCCAGAACTTCCACTGTGTGTGAGACATTTAGATTACTTTGTGAAGTATAAAAAAGAATGAAATGTACACAATGCCAAAAAATCCCTGTTGTTGAAAGATGTTAAAAGCTAGCTACAAGATTAGTGCCTGATGAAAATTTAAAATAAATATATGAAATGTAATATTCTTGAACTCTTTTATAATAAAAATTGAAGTGAAAGTTCTTCATGTCTTTAAATTGCCTTAAAAATCTCCTATTCATTTCCATCAGCATAATCTAATAGACTAGAATATCTACTAGTAAAGTTAGCACAGTAAAACAGGCCCTTCCAGCTCGGGTACCCATTTTCACTGTGAGTGATATAGTTTAAATCTGTATTAAATTAAATGTCAACAAGTGAAAAAATTAAACTTGATATACAAGGCATGCATTATAACTCTCTCTCTCTCTCTCTCTCTCTCTATATATATATATATATATGCTTAATGAGGAATAATTTTTGTTTTTCTGCACTATTAATTCACACACATTCAAAGAACATGTAAACATTTTATATTTTATATATGCTTTATTTTCAACTAAACATAATACTGTTTACTTTTTCTGTGCCCGAGTTGTTTCAGTTACCATAGTGACATCTTGTTCCATGAATTTTGAGGCTGAATAGTATTCCATTATGGATATGCTCCACTTTTTTATTTTTTCATCTATTGATGAATGCTTCAGGTGATTTCATGTCTAAGCTATTACAAATACTGCTACAGTAAACATGGGAGAATGGGTATGTCTTGACATTGATTTATTTTTCTTTAGTCATTTAACCAATTGTAGGATTAATGGATCTTATGGAAGTTCTATTTTTCAAAAAAATTCTTTTAAAGAACTTCCACCATTTACTATGATGTACTAATGTTAATTCACACCAGCGTTGTGCAAGGATTTCCTTCACGTCCTTGCTTGCACTACTTATCTTTTAAATTTTAATAATAGCCATTCTTACTGGAGAAATGTGAAAAATTATTGAGGTTTTGATTTTCATTTCCTTCACTGATAATGTTGAGTATCTTTCATATATCCATTGAGCATTTATGTTCTAAGAATTGATTATTTAATTGAAAAAATGATCCATCACTTATATGAGTACATCATTTTATGCATTAAGAGAAAAGGCAATTCAAATCATTTGAAGAACATTTAATATAAATGTGTTGCAACTGGAATAGATACTACTATTTTCAAGAATTGAAGTTTTTTATAAGAAAAAAATTGGGATATTGATTTTAGAGATTGTCTTTATGGACAAAAGCATATGTTTCATAAATGGCCTTCAATAGTAAAATCAGTAAAGGCCATTACTACTAAGTCTAATATCTCTAATATCATCAAGCACAGTTTATACCAAAGCTGTAGAGCTAGTCATAGAGAAACACTGCTGATTCGTCTTCCCCAGGATAGTGTGAATGAAGCTATCAGTGTCACTGAGGACTGTGATCTCTACAAATTACTATATATTTGCGTCAAATGCTGATTTCTATTTCTCCAGAAACATACCACATTACTAATTTGGCTGCTTACCACATCAACACTGCACTTATAAATGGTAGACAATCAGAAGATAAATAATCCATCATATTGTGATAGGTAACTTAAACTTTAATTACTCAGATAAACCACTTTCATTAAAACACATGCTATATATTATACAAGCAAATCCCTTCATTAAAGTCTATTAACACAATTAATAAACAATTCACCCAGAGCACAGCTCTCTTTATCACTGGTTTACTTTGAATTATTAAACAAATCTCAGAGTAGAGGCCCCCATATGAATTTCAAATACCACCTGTTTGTTTAATAAATACTGCACATAGCACTTTCTTTTTGCAGTCGCAATAAATAACCAATATTAATTTGTCTTTCAAGGACAACAGAATCTTCTATATTTAAATTCAACTAGTAAAACATGCTAAGTAAGAGGAGAAAAAATAACTTTAGAGATCACTTAATGATGGTTTTCACCTTCTTCAGAGACCCTAATTGTCCTGGAAAAAAGATACTGAAACATTTTTTTTTTCTGTTGCAGCATTATTATTCATTAAGTATCTCTGAATCAGCGTCTGTACAAATTACCTTTTATCCTTTGCTTTCTGTGCCCGCCCCCCAGAGGCCCAAACGACTATGTTCTCCTATCACTGTGGCTCCAGGGAGAGGGCAGCAGAGGTTCAGCCACTGGGGAAGGTCTGGGCTACCTCACCTGGGCCGATTTGTGCCCACTCCAGGCACATCACGCCCCAGGATGACCCTGCAGCCCCTTCAGCCGGCTTTAGTCCACGGGCTTTTTTTACCTTTCAGGCCTCTGCCGTGGCTGGGATGTGAAGATGAGTGTAAGTGGCAGAGCCTGGTGTGGCCCCGGCTGGGCAGAAGGAATCCGAGTGGGCCAGTTGCCAGAGGAAGAGACTCTGTGAACAAGTCTTGCGTCTACGTGCAAAGAACGGCTTGTCCTTCAACATCCATTACGGCTCGGGCAGCCTTTCTGGGAACTTCAGCCCGGACACTGTCGGTGTCCTGTAAATCAGCTGAGTCTAACCCTAGTAACATCAAAGTGGAGAAGCAGACCTTAGGGAGGCCACCAAGTAGCCCGGCATCACCCTCACTGCGGCCAGGTTTGATGGCATCCTGGGCATGGCTTACCCCTGCATCTCTGTTAACAATGTCCTGCTGGTCTTTGACACCCCGATGAAGCAGAAGAATGGACAAGAATGTCTTCTCCTATCTGAACAGGGACACGGGTGTGCAGCCTGGCGGGGAGCTTCTTCTGGGTGGCATTGATAGGAACTGCTACAGGGGCTCCTTCATCTGTCTGAATATTTTTAAATTTTATTTTATTTTTTAGTATTTGAGAAGTACTGGGCTGAGATAATTATGATTTCAAATACTAAATCCAATCCCATCTCATTAGAGTTTCTAATATATAATATTTCACTTATTCTGATAGCAGTATTTCTTGTGCAGATCAAACCATATATCTAACACTATGCTGTCACAGAAGATGTTTTCAGCAATCCAGGATAACTGGAAGTTTTCCTTAGTAGCTTTTTAAAAAATCAATTTGTAGATACTTTTCAAACAGAGGTAAGGATGTGAAAGTTCTTTAGTAAAATATTGCCTATATTGGATATGACAATTTTCAAAGAAAACTGACCAAGAATCTATATTAAAAGTTATTGCATTTCAGATGGAGACATCAAAATACTTTAAATGTTTTAAAACATCTGAGTAAGCTATGTATAGATTAAAGCTAGATTGATTTGATGGGAAAAAAAAATAGATGGCACAAGACCAGAGGTCCTAACAAGGGTAAAAGTCTTTTCTTAAATATTTAGAACAATACTGATTATTGTACATGAAAAGTAAGTATCCAAGGCTAACTACATAATCACGTTCAAAGATTTGAGATAAAACTAATCCAATGATGGATTTATACAGATCTGCAAGTGTGGCTTTAGAAAGCTGAATAACTTTGCAATTCATGGAACACTGGAACACGCACAGAAGAGGGTCCTGTCTTAGTGATAGAGAACGACTAGCACAAGGTTAAAAACAACTCCTATGTTTCCAATAAAATTTAAAAGCATTAACCAAAAAGATATCAAATTGACTTCAAATAAGTTGATTCTCCCAAAACAAATCCCATAGACATACGTAGAAATAAAAACATTTTCAAGGAAAAGAATAATGTTCACAAAATATGGCATTCAATAAAATACTGCTTAGTAAATAATAAACAGGAAAATATGGCCCATAATTAGTTTGAAAATCCACAAAGTAAAGCTGACCAAGAAACTAAATTTAAAAGATTATCCATTTTAGATAGACATCAGAAATGGTTTAAAACATCCTAGTTAGTTATGTATAGATTAATGCTAGAATGATTTGATGAGAAAAAGATCATATCAATGACAAATTATACAATTAAAAAAGATTTTGAACCTAAATATATAACTGTAAAAAAATTAATAAAGAGTAAATAAATAAGTTAAATAATATTTAGTGATCAAAATATTAATCAGTTAATATAGAATTTCTAATTGTGACTAGTTTACAGTATTCTAAAATACTGTATTATTTAACAAACTCATCAAAGAAATATTTATTTAATAATGGGATGTGGGAAAATATCAATTGTTTAGAGCCCTAAAATAGGTATAATTGGAGACTCAAAATTGGGGAAACTGGACCACAAAAGAATAAAAATTTTGAATAAAAAATAACCACTCCTTTTTCTATTTTGTTAATAACTATACTTCTGTTGAACCAATGACCTCAGGAATTTTAATGACAAGCAATTTTCAGCAAATAACATCAATTTGAATTATAATTAAATGAATAAAAAATAAATCATATAAAATAATTCAGAGAATTCAGTAAATAGCTTGTTCAGAAGACTAAAAGATGTCAACAGAATCCTACCTTAAAGTAATGCAAACAAAAATAGTTGTTCAGTGCCTTTAAAGCCCTGAAAAAATTAATCAGAAAGTCTATTCCTAGTAAAATCTTTCAAAAACAAATTGAGGGGAGAAGGGGGTGAAGGGAGCACAGGGATAAGGAGAAAAAATGAGAAACAAGACCTGTCATGTAAAGGTACAAGATCCCAATAATGAATGTAACTATACTGTATACCTAAAATGTACCAATAAACTCAAAAAAAAAAAAAAGAAATGAAAAGATTCTTCCACAGGAGAAGACAGCTACATTATTTGCCTCACAAAAATCTCAAGTTCATAGGAAGTTGAGTTTCTCAAACTCACGGGAACATGAGTATCTCTACCACACAGACTGCATTATACACTATCCTTTTTTTATTCTGGAAATCTGTTTGTATTAACTAATTATATTTACGACAAAAAAAAAAAAAAAGAAATTGTTTTCTGACTTACAAAAGGTAGAAAAAAACATTAATGATAGACCTCAGACACTAAAAATATGTGACGAGTAAAGAAAATGATAGCAGAAGAAAATATAAATCAATACAAGAAAGTAAATTACACCAGAAAAAAAAATAACTTGCAAGTAGATACTAAAAGTCAGACTTTAGCCAATGCAGCCGGCAAGAATCTTGTTTACTAAGCTAACTCAAAGTTATGAAGTTAAACCAATGATTACTTGTTCACTGAAGAATATTTCCAGTCTTTGTACTAAGATTCTGGGTGAACCTATAAGAATAGACTGAGAAGATTGGAAGAAGGAAAATCATTCAACTATTAAAATCACAAAGAAACAAAAGACTTCTTTTCTTGATGACAGTCAGCAAGTGGTAAATTTACTGACAGACTTCCCAGTCAACTAAAAAACAGCAACAACAAAAGACAAACAAAGAAAAAAAAATTAGCGTTTTTAATGGCATATTTCAGTTTATATTTTTTAATTCTAATAGAAGCTAATATGGTGTTGTGATTGAAAAAGTTTGGAAGTCAGCTGACCTGGATAAAACTGTTCAGTGAAACAGACAACTTTGAGCAAGTAAACTAATCTCTTTTGGCCTTAGTTATCTTATTTACAAAATAGTTTATATATGTTATAGATGTGTTATAAGAAATAGTGACACTTGTCTAAAACAATTATTATATATCCTCTTATTAGGTTAACAATAATCAATGTTGCTATTTTATTTTAAAGATTTGTACTAGCTTCAAAATTCTATTTCCAAATATACTTGCCTAAAGAAAATATGACTATACTACATATTTATTTTTAATGTGATGATAGTAAAAATAAACTCAATGTAATACATTTTAGATATCTTTCAAAATCCCCTTTTATTCTTGTTTTTTTCTAGATCAGGAATTCATTTCATTTAGGATCAACAGGATTTCAGATTGCACAAATAGACTCATATATATTCTGTACAAAATGCCCTGTTCAATATGATATTGATTATATTTTATAATGGTTAAATTTTTTTTGGATGACGATAACTCGATGTATAAGAAAATCAAATACAAAAGAAACTTCATAAGAAATAAATACTTTGTGATTTGTATATTTAATTTTTGAAAGTAAGAGAGATTATCTTCACTACTTTCTCTGTTCAGTATGTTTCATTTATTCAAGAAGAAAGAGATCAGCCATCTAGCTCTGTTGTTGATTTATGCACAGTGTAGCTTTTTCATGGTAAAACACCTCTGTGTTGTCATTTCCTTTATAACTATGTCTGGCTCCACTAGAAGAGATTTTACATTATTTTTCCTCAATTCAACATGCATTTTATATTGCTTATATTTTTTTATATAATCTGCGTAGGCTTTATTTATTAATTTAGTACAGCATAATTATTTACTAAAGCATACAATATTAGTAATTAATAATGGAAAACATTTAATTTTTAATTCAATTTATTTTGCTGTCATATTTTCTATTGTGGATAGATCAGGTTTTCACAAAGTTGTCTAGTGTTATAGAGCTAAAAAGGTCAACTGCTTGTCCTTTATTATAAACTATCAAAATTTTTAGGGTTGACATATGAGATTGTACTAAAGATTTCTGTCACTTTTAAAGACACTTTTTATATGGCTGCAGCATTATTTTATGATACTTTAAATTTTACAATACTTTTACAAATTATAGTTTCACTTAGGTCATTTTACTTATTTGGACTCAGTCATAGACAAATACATATTGATGACTATATATGGCTAAGGCCTATTAATCTCCTATTGTTTTTAAGATGTGTGCATAATTTAAGAAATGTATTTCATTTTATTTTCATAAAAATACTAGAGTTAATGTTAGAATATGCAGTCAACATAGGAGCAACCTACTCACGTTTTCTTTTTTTAAGGAATATAAGGAAATTTAAGAAAAAATTCAAGAAAACTAGTCAAAGCCAAAGGGTGTGTTACTTGAGCAAAGAGAATTCAAATATAGGACTAGGAAATGCTAACATTTCTGCTCTTTTTATAATAAAATTTTTTTCATTTTTTACAAAAACATTGAAATTTCTTTCAATAATTTTTAATAAAACATGGGAACATGTTTTAAAGGCACGAAATACTGATTAGATAAATCTTTTCCAGCATATCCTGCAGAGTAGGAAATAATAGGTATTTCATTTTTAGTTACTGTTTACCATATTTCATTAATTACTTTGTCTATGAAATATAAAACGTATTTGTCAATACTATAAAGCATCAGTTGAACTTCTAATAAAAATTTACTGAACTCTGCTTTTATGAGGAAGAAATGGGTGACACACATGAAGATACTTGCATGTGAGCACACACAATATATATATATATATATATATATACATATACACACACACACACACACACACACACACACACACACACACACACACACACACACACACACATTTCTACGGACCCAGCTCATAGAGGAATCCCATGATAATAGTTTTAATCCAATTCCCCACAAGGATTCTAGTGCTAGTAGTGCTGTCTCTCAACACTCTAGCACTATGTGTGGTGGCGCACACCCACAATCACAACACCCAGGAGGATGAGGCAGGAGAATTGTTGCTAGTGTGAGACCAGCCTGGGCTACATAGTGAGTTCAAGGCCAGCCTCACCTACACAGTAAGATCCTGTCTCAAAAAGCCAAGGGGGAAAAATGTTGGCATCAAGCAACACTCTAGATACTAAATACATAAATATTAACAGATCATCATGTTAATTTCACTTTCTTTTCCATCCAAAGCTGGAAAGTAAGTTATTATATTTTGGAAAGATTTTCAAGAGCAAGGGTTGAGAAAACTTAAATTGGTAATTGTGTATCATGAGCGCACTGAGATGTGTTTGAATATGAGACTGAACAGTTGTTATTCACAAGTTTATTTCATTAGTAGTAGGGCTAATCTAAAATCATACATGGCTCAAATAAGTCCTTGAATTTTGGAGCTGTTTGACTAAGAAAAACTATGATGGTTCATAGAAGAGAGAGTTGTTTTCTTTCTTGAAATATGTTGAGGGCATTTTATATGACTACCCTCTGTGAACCACAAAATAAGACCTTGTTTTCATTTTTCTTTCAAAATGTTTTCAGGAAACAATATTTCTCTATTTCTGTGTCAGCATTTACCTGTTTTACAACCTAAAGTTTATATTTGAACTTCAGTTTCCTAAGGTTGAAAATAGAAGTACCAAAGAATGATGTGCAAATATGTGACTAAATTTGAATAATTTTTAGGTAAGTAGAAAGAAAATATGAAATGAGTCTAGCAATTTAGGTTTTAAGATACTGAAAGTCATATTTAATAATGCTGATAGCAAAACTAAAATACTCTTTCTTATGGTAAGATATCATTTAGATCCTTGAGAAATTAAAAGATCACAATGTATATTAAAAGGGTCTTTTTATACTAATAAAAATATATCTACAGATTTGATGACAGATAAGAATATATATATCCTAAAAAAATTGTAAGAGAATTCTTATGTATTTTAAATTCAGCATATATTCATGTCATATTATATACATAAAATACACTATAAATTTATTTAATCTGAGATCATAATAAAAACTTTAATAAAAGAATATATATACTATACTAAATTTCATATTTTTTAGCAATAATTGATAGAATGGCTGACAGTAGGAAAACACTGTCAGTGACAGTGGATCCATGTCTAGATGTTTAATCATGCCAGATCTAATTAGGGTAATGAATGCTGAGTCCAGTATTTCATGGAACGCTGAAAGGTGAGAGTGATCATCAAGAGCCCTTTCCAAGAAAATGCACTTTGGGGATTTTCTGTGAAAATCTGTAATATATATTTCAATGGCCAAGAATTGACATTATGATTACTTGTGGTGTTTTAATGTCCTAAATGTGTTATGGCTTCTTTAAGTAATATTTTAAAGTGTTCAGCCTCCAGATACTACTATCTAGTAGTTTCCTCCAACTTTCCTATGAGGTACAGTAAATTAAATGTTTAGTATTGAACTCAAATAGAAAAGTGCTATACATTTATTTTTATAGTAATCCCATAGTTAGTAATTCCGTGATAGTTATCAAAAGAATATAATGTTAAAGTGGCTCTTTAGTCATTATATTTAATAAACGTTTTACCTCTGAAGAAATTTAATTTTTCAAATTGCAAGTACAAAATTTTGCCTTCGGTCACTCTTTTTATTTAATTACTAAACAGTGGCAATCTATCACCTCCAGTGTTCTTTGCCTACATTTTATATCTATTGTATATAACAATTAATACTTTATTGTGTTATTCATCTAGAAGAATTCACTTTAAACTTACTATGAAGGATACACTGTTAAAATATGAACCTTGGCTTTGCATTTCCCACTCATTTGTTCATGCAGAGTAAAAATAGTGAGAGGACAACAAGCAAAATTAAAACCACTGATTAGTTATGTCTTGTAGTCCCTTTCTAAGGTGACTGGTCAAATATTTGTCAATAAAGGAGAAGTTCTAAGAAGAAAAAACTTGGATTGGCAGGTACAATTGTATGCCGACACTTTACCTTTCCCGTGCTTCAAAGCTAGGTGTGATTAAATAAAGGTTGGAAATGAAGAAGGAAAAAGAGCAGAAGTGAAATGCAGCAATAAAAGACAGAGAGACAGAGAGAGAGAGAGAGAGATGGAAGTTGCATTATATGCATATATTATGCAAAGAAAACAGGAATTTTAACTTAGGTTTGTGTATTTATAAAATCTTAAAATCTCATTACTTCTTAAACATATTTATTATTGCCTTTTTAATGCTTGCTGAAATGCAGGTAAGGAAGAATTAGAATATGAGAAATAATGAAAGGGTGAGACAAAAAGAACAGTGAATAAGATATAAGAGAAGGTGATCTCTATTTATAGGTACTTCCAAAGTGCATTTTTGTATTTTGTAAGTGCAAACCACTACATAGTGGGCAAAAGAGAACTGCTGTCTGATTCATAATTCTTGAAACAGTCGATAATTCCAACTTACCTATAAATAAATGATGAGTTATTTAATATATAAAAATTCTGTTTAAAACTTTCAAATATTTAAAATAGTTTAACAATCTTAGTAATAAACAAGTAGCTCAACATATTTATAAAACAATGGTGACTACAATGAATATAGCTCCTTTTATCTGCACATAGCTTTTCTGCTGACAAAGCAGATTACTAAAATAGAGACTATATAAACTCAATTTACCAAAAGTTATGTATATGAATTTAGTCAAGTTTTAAAACTGTCTTCCTTATTTTATTTGTGAATTGCTGGTTCTTACAATACATAAAATTGTTATTTTCTAAGTATCATAAGAATAAAATGGATGAAATATAATTATCCAGCCATTTTAAATATAATGAATTTCAAAAAAATTGTTAAATATTTGACTTGACTGATATTTAAGTGAAATTTAATTGTTCTTATCATTTTACTGAATTTTATTACATGTGTATTTAGCATGAATGGAATCGATAAACTCATAAAGGATAGATACATTTTAAGAGAAAATTTTATCTGTGTTTGGACTAACTCTTGCAACATTGGAGAGCTTACCTTCTAAGGTAATCAAAAACTCTGAAAACAAAATCTGATTTACCATACAGCTGGGCATTTCTAAGCCTTCTGTTCACTCCCAGCAGAAAATCTAATCCGGTACTAGTAATTACCCAGAATAATCAAAGCTGTCAATTTTTAAAAACAAGGGAAAATAATATTTAAACACACTGACAATATTAGTTTTGTAAACATTTCTGGGCCACTTGAAAATAGAATTAAAACCTAGCAAGAGGACCAATGCTAAGTGTTTTCGTCTTCTGTAGCTTTGCCTCAGTTTTGTGATACAATTTTGACTTTGATAATTACAGGAATAGATTTAAATTATCCTTTGTAAATACTGGTGAAATACAGTTATGGAATAAAGATGGAAAATGAATAGAAATTTGGAGGTATGAGGCTATAAAATGCCATGCAAACAGGTACAGGCTTGTTTTGATAGATGGTATAGAAGGACCGTTAAGTGTATAAGCTCAAGGGCTTGTAGCCAACACCCTCCCAGATGTATAGTCTTAGATAAGTTATTTTATCTTTCCATGCTTCAGCTCCCTCATATATAAGATAAAAGTAATAATAAAGCATACTTCAATTTGCTTTTGTGATGACTAAATGTGTTTTCTGAAGATTAAGCTCTTAGAATAGTGTCTACCTTTTATTACCAGCACTTATTCTTGCACATAAAGTTAATGAATTAAAAACATCTATTAAAAGAAAAATTACCTTTAGAGTAAATATGATTTAACAAAATTCTTTAAAGGTTACATAGTTTACAAAATTAATGAATAAGAAAAGTAGGGAGAAGGTAAATATTTTAGAAAGATAGAAAGAAAAAATAATATAAGGTGAATGCAATTAAGTTAACAGGAAGTTCCGGATGAAGAAAGAGTCTAAAGTCTGGAGAATTATTAACCCAGAGTTGAAGAAGTTAATGGAGAATTCTAGGAGAAATACCTCAAAAAAAAAAATCTCTGAGTAATTTTTCAGTTTAACTTAACAAAACTAAAGCAAAGTGACTGCAATTATATAATTAAAGCTCAGAGAACGGAATTTCTCACAACACCACTGAAGCCGGGTCCCTAATTCACACTGCTCTGCAAGAAATCCAGGACACTTCACTTCAAGATGCGTTGTGATTTTTCTTAAGATTATTCCTTCCGATGTCATGAGATACCCCTCTCCTGTCATGTGTAGAGCTACGCAAATGAGTTACCATAAGTTTCTCCACAAAATGTGCAGAGTTACTGAAAACCCTTCAAAGTAAAGTAAAATATGGGCTGGGGATTTAGTCAGTGGTGCTGCCACCTACCTTGCAAGCACAAGGTCCCAAATTAAAAAAAAAAAAAAAAAAAGTCAAGTAAAATATAACCTATAACAGAGAATAGAGTGGAAGGTAAATGGGCTTAATCATGCAAATGTTTAATTGGATTACTTGTGCAAATTGTATCAGGGTGACCAGGTAAGCATGTGTAGGCTGCTCACAGCTTCTGAAAAGGAGCAGGCAGTGAGGGGCTTCGTGCAAATGTGGCCATTTGTGAAGTCTTCATTTTATGCAGAAAAAGAAAATTTATATGTCTTATTACATATGTTATTATGTGTCAACAATTATAGGACTCTAAGTAGAGAGAAGGGCAATAGTTCTGAGAACATTTCAATTGTCACATTGTTATGAAACTCAATGGCACATAATAATGCATAGTGCTATCCCTTAAACTTCCAATTCACACAAGAAATAGGAGTCAAAGTTGATAGTGATTTTGAATCTATAGTTTATTCCACCCGTGAAAAGATATAATTTAATGAAAGTAAAGTCTACTCAGAAAACCCATTCTTTTAATTCAAACCACACCTTACCAATTATAATGGAGATACATAAAATTAAAATATGTAGAAAATAAAATATCAATTGTATAAAATAATTTTGCATGAGTCCAAAGAAAATATGTTGTAGGTAACTCATAAAATTTAACTTTGAACGGCTTCTAGATGATTTGCTGCTTCTCATTCAAATATTCAGTAAAAATTTATTGTTATTTAAATAATAATTTAAGCAAATACTTAACCTTGCTTTCCTTTATTTTCACATTGAAATCTAATGATTTTTTAACTTTCTTTACTCTTAATCTGGAAAACAGTAGAAGAAAAGTGCTTAAAGTTTAAATAGGAGCCCATAAATTCCTGTCTTTCATTTGGCATATTATTGTCAAGGGAAAAGCCCCACTTTCATCCAACTCTTTGAATCTTTACAGATTCAACGATGATCAGGTACTAGATACTGGTGATGAATTCATGAACGCCTCACCATCCTATGCTAGTAAGAGAAAGAGAATATACAACTTATAAATCATTATGACAACACAAAAGGAAAATGGTATAAAATTACGAACCATAAGTATGAAGCTTAAAATTAGTTATGGGTGTTTTGTTGTTGTTGTTGTTGCTGTTGTTGTTTTGTACTGAAAGTGTAACATTTGTTGCGCTTGTATTGTGTTTGTTATTTGTTTTACAATTGTGAAAAGAAACTGGAATAATGCTGAAGGCAAAGATTTAAAAAGGTGAACACAATACGATCTGCAAATTTCTGGACAGAGATAATATCAGGGCAGAAATAGAGGGATGAGGGCTGATGGCTTTGATCATGAAGGGAAACAAAGAGGGCTTAATTTTATCCCTTAAGTTATGGAAAATCTTTAGAGACTTTAAAGATGAAGAGCAGCATACACATTTGTATTTACAGAATATTTTAGAATATGGCAGAGAACAGAAAGACCCAGTTAGTTTATGCTTTAGTCATTTAAGAAGAGATAGTCATAGCTGTAGGCCACAAAGGTGACAGTGGTCTGGGAGAAAGACTTGATGCAATCAGAGCAATTACTGCAAGTAGCATCTGCTGAGGTGTATTCATTCAGGCAGATGCAGAAAGGATCTGATGAATAAGGATGTAAATTTAGTTAACTCTGGATGATAACACTTTTAATATATAAAACCTATTAGGCAGAGGGGATATTTGTTTGATTCAGGCTGAGAACTACATGCTGAAGTTCAAGATAGGTAAAATAGATGAATAGGTTAACAGATGATGGATAAATGGGTCCAAAACAGAATTAGACAAAGAAGACTTATGTTTCAGTGTTGACCTTAGATGTTAGTTTGGAAAACAAAGGCATGCTGATTGCTTTTTTGCACTGAAAGAAATGTGTACAAATGTAAGAAATGTATCAGCACAATTATAAATGACCAGGCCGCTTCATTTCTGATTATTTTGTTGAAATTAAAAAGAAACTATCATCAATCAAACACAGAAATCAAAATAGAAGACTTAAACTTCACAATATTATCACTTCATAATAGAGCTATAGATTGCACAGAGGATGAGTGAAATTTAAGTACAGAAAGACAAACTCTTCGCAGAAGAGCTCTTGGGGATCTGCTGAAGATGTTAGAAGAAATCAGCTGAATATTTAACTACTTTTTAACAATTTTAGAAGGTTCAGCTATTGAGAAATGGAGCAAGAAGCAAAGCTGAAATAAATATAAGTATTCTGAGATTCCACTGCCTAAAGACAGGGGTCAAGCCAGGATATCTGAGAAAAGCTGATTGAAGTCACTTTCCACTTGTAACTCGTACAGCCTAGGATGGGGTAGGAGAGTTGAACTATGAGATGGTCTTTCAGAGGACGAAAACAGAAAGTGAAGAACTGAGCCTAGAGACTGCTCAAGGGTAAAAAGATAGAGGCTGTATGAGGAATACAGTAAATATTTCCACCCTTCAAAAGTCAAACCTGGAAGGTCAGACACGAATTAAAGCACGGATATATGATGTTTACAAAAACTCACTTGAAATATAAAGAATCATTGTAGTTGAAATAACAAAGAGGAAATAAGTGATACAAAAGCCATGAAGGATAAATTGCAAACATATATGTGTGTGTGTGTGTGTGTGTGTGTGTATACACATGCCAGAGTTTGTTCAATTCACTTTATGAAGGAGGAGTTCTAGGAAAGAAGAGAAACACTTCTTAATCATAAGTGATGAATCAATCAGAAAAAAAAATGATAATCCTGTTTGTTTACCTAATAACAGCATTCCAAACATGTATCACAAATATTGACAGAATTTTAAAGATCGGGCTGGGAATTTAGCTCAGTTGTTCCATCCCCCTTCCACTTAAGCACAAGGTCCTGAGTTCGATTCTGATACAAAAAAAAAAAAGAATTTAAAAGAATTGGAAAGCTTCACAGTAACAACAAGGAGATTTTATTTAGAGTTTAACCTAGGCAAACAGAATGACTGAGGAATGATAATTTTTACAAATTTTATGAAATAATATTGCAGAGAAATACAATTGAAGGTAGTTTATAAAATTCAAGAAATAATTAGATTGCAAATTCTGGTATTTATTGACTGAAAATACAATTATGAACTGGAAATGAAAGTCAAGTCACTTTGTGCAAAGAATAAGGGGAACAATGTTCATCTGACTGCATTGAAGGAAAGAGGAAAACACCTCATTATGTGAATTAAAATTAATTAACTTTCAACAGTTTTCTAAACCTATGTATTTATCTCTATGAGACGATCCACAGCGACTGCAGCTGCAGATGAACGCATAAACAAGAAGGCGCGTCTGCCTGTGTTAAAAAAATCATATGAACTATCTGCAGCATGGTTCATGTCACGTATTTGGAACTTATTATATAGGCCACCAATTTTAAATAATTTAAAAGATAAGTATCATAGTTTTAAAGAATATAAATGCTTAATTGGTAATAGACAGTATATAGAGAGAATAATAATGTTCTTCTCCAAAATTGTTATATCTAGCTTGATAATGTGTAGACTAGTAGACACTAGATTCTATGTTGAATCTGTTCTTTCTTACTTTTATTTATGCTTCATGTGTATAACTGAATATTATCATCAAGAATAGTAGATAGCATTTGGTAGCTATATGAGATGTCCTACAACAAAAACTGAGAAATAAAGATGACTTCTTACTAAACCTACGTCAAACACAGTCATATACAAAGCTGATGATATATTACAATCCAAAGACAGTTGAGCGACCTAGTTCAAAATAGAGCAAATCAATTTAAAATCTACTGTATGATCAAATTCAGATATGGAAGCTCTTTTTTCAGAGTGTATGTGTGTAGTTAGATGTGGTTTTAAAATATGACCATTAGTTATTTTCTATGAGAGAAACTGAGTTGGGTAAATGTCAAACACTAAATAGCTGAGGTGTTTTCCACAGAGTTTTTTCTTTAAAAGTGCTGAAATTGTACCCTGAAATTAAATGTTATGAAGATTCTGTAGCAGTCATAGCAAGTTAGGCTATTTAAGACTTCACATATATTATTGGGCAAGTCCGTTGTAATCTTAGGAAATTTGGTTGGCTGTTTAGAATTTCCTCTAAGAAAGGGAGAATCTTTTCCTTTTAACAGGTGGTATGCATTGGTGAGGCAATTAAATCATGTATTGATTGTTTATATCATAGTGGTGCACACTGAAAATGGAGATTCATTTTTATGGTTATGACTTTCACTAATCCTTAATGTCGTATTTGCAGATCAGAAGGTACATTTTTAATGTCAAAAGTTCCCATTGCATCATGGAGTGCATACAAGTTGGAAATGTATGAAATTTCTTTTGTTCCTTTTATTTAGAAATATGTGACTTGCTACACAATACTTTTATCATCACAATTTTCACCTTATTCCATTTTGTTATTTACAGATCATTATGAATAATGGAAATAATCATTATTTACAGATAATTATTAATAAAAAATAATCAGTGTTATGTACCTGGCAGCAATGACCTTAATGAAAAAATCATTGATAGTTTCTTTCTTGTTTGAATTAATTCTATTTGTGCTAAGAATTGCTTGAGTGTTCTTAAAAAATACTTTCATCCTATTAAAAAGTATCAAAGAATTGTGGCATTGCTTCTTCTTTTATATTTCCTTCTATTAATACAATACAGAATTGATGGCATCATTAGACAATTTTGTTGTAATATTTAAATTACTTTCTTAAGAGCTATGAGTATGCTTTAAAAAATATCTCTTACCTGTGTAGCCTGGCTAATTAGATGGCAATACAAATGCTATAAATGTTGAAGAAAAGAGTAGAGAGTGGTTAGGGATAAACTCACATTTGGTGAAATTCCACCATATGAATTTGTGAAAAGAGCAACAAGCTTTGACATAAATATCCACAGTCATCAAACTGTAAAATGCTGAAAGCAGACAGATGAGTAAGGAAACATTGTTATCAGAACAATGATGAGATGTGATAACAACTTCTACCAACATGGTGGCTGTGGAAGCACTGGAAACTTTTCCGAGGGTAAAATTTTCTAATGTTTTGATGTGAGGTGGAAGACAAAAAAAGGAATCTAGAAATTTCTTTTTATTTTGTTGTGTAAAAAAATTGAGTTATAGAAAGCCAATTTATTCAAATGAGTACCAATGGGGAAAGAACAGATTAAAGATGGAAACATTAGTCATAAAAGTGAAAAATGCTCAAGAATGTGATTCCTTCCTAACTTTCTTTGTTCTTTCTTTTTTCAGCATGAGTATTTTAAAGCCAGCAATTGTTTTCAAAAATGTTAAAACACATTTCTTTTAGTGGAAGGTAATTACAATGTTTATTGATACTTTTCCCAAAAGAGTTTCCTGACAGTTTTGGAAATAGGTGTTGCCAAGTGACTTTAGCCAATGAGATGTGAAAATAAGCTACTGGTGCCAGTATATCACCTTCAACTTTCTACCTGCCAAGACAGCTGACAACGCTGCAGTTGAGGGATAAATGCCTCTCTGAAGTAGGTTGATGGGGAACAGAATCCTCAGACTACCCACTGATGGACACGTTTTCTGAGTAATAAATAAGTCCGTGAGCTTTTGGAGCTGTGACTATAGTTCCAAAGATCTCTTCCTAACCAATAAGTCATAAATATTCTAAAATTAGTCACTGTAGCAAGTTGAAAAAAATGGCTTATTTTTTTCTTTCTTGCATTTAAATCATTTTTCAGACTGGAATAATGCAATGAAGAAACCATTTGGAAAAATCAATGTGATTTTTTTTACCTTTAAGATATAAAAGAGGCAAAAAGAATACATGAACTGTGAAGCTGAGAGACAAAAGACATTATTCGGTACTATGTACACTTTATTAATTCCGCAGAAGAAAAGAATCATGCTTCTTTCCAAATGCATATGACTACATTTTTGTGCAATGCAAAATCTCCACACTTTTATGAAAAGAAGATCAAAATCATCAGCCATCAAATCTATCTTCTGATGATGTCAGTTTCTTGTCTAGTTTATTTTTCATCAATATTCACCACTTCTTTTTAAGCTCAATTATTTTCGATTACTACCCTCAAAAGATCTATTTCTTCCGAGTCCTTCTGATTCAGTAGTTCATCCGTATTCAATCATGCAAATAGAAGCTGCTTTAGGAATTTGAATTGAGAAAATTTAATTGAGGAAATTTGATTTTAAAAAAAGTGAAAAGGGGGAGCAAAGAAGGTATAGAAAAGGTTCTTAATGATGAATATCTGTAGGAAGTCTCTACCAGTCTTAACTGATTGACAGTGTACCCTGAGCATCCGTTGGGGAAGAGAGTGGGTATTGACCATCTGGACGCAGCAGTACTCCACAGGTGTTATTTCAACCAGTCCTATCTTGTTCGTATGAAGTACAGTCCTGTCTCGTTGTTTTATATTGACTGTTTTGCGTACTTTGTAATTTATGCTACATTCACCTTCGATATTTGCTTCTGGTAAAATCTGACAATAAGTTCATTTTGCTAATTTATATTTACTTTATTGTGAAAAAAGCTATAATTTGGTGCTACAATCCATAGAACTCTTATGTAATACATTAGATATAATTTTTACACTGCTCAGAACTCAGTGTTATTCTTTTACAATACAAAACAGATGTGTTTGGGACACAGACTGATTTCGAAGGGAGTGCCGAAAGATCTGCAAAAGAAAAACTGAAAAATGGAAATGGAGGGGTATCAGAGACAGAAAGTCTGTATTATGAAATGGAAAGATAAAACAATATATTCGGGTCAACTATTCATGATACAGAATTGATCATAAATTATTACCCAGGAGACTCAATTAAATTCAGCTCTAGAAAAATAATTTTAAGTATAGCAGACAGTAGCATAAAATTAGAAATTTTAAACGACTGAAATTGAGTTCTATGTATTTATTATAACGAGAAGTTTTAAGATATTACCTTTGGAGTGTATAGTGGATAAAAAAAATTCAATGAAAGTAAAATTGGGGAAGTGATTGTCCAAGACTTTATATGGCTAATTCAGAGAGATAATATGATTTTGAAGAATGTTGGCCATTTCAATGATAGAGTGACTATCATTAAGACAGATGTTAAAATTATCCCTTAAAGAGGAAGAGTGAATAGAAAGACTCAAACCACAGGTGGAAAGATGCAGTGTTTGATGAAGCCAATTTGGAGGGAGGTCCTAATGGGGTAGATTCATGGTAATTTGAAAAAAGCAATTAAGAATAGAAAGTTTCAGATGCCCATTTTTTATTTTGGTCTTTATATTTGGGGGGCGCTGATTGTTTTGAGTTCTTTATAGATAGTAGTCCTTTGTCTGAGGAGCAGCTGTTAAAAAATTTTTCCCGCATTGTAGGTTTTCTCTTAGTTCTGTTGATGATTTCTTTTGCAGGGCAGAAGGTTTTTAATAAGATGAGATCCCACTTGTTGATTCTTTCTTCTAGTTCCCATGCTACCTAAAATGTACCAATAAACTCAATAAAAGAAAAAAAAAGGATAGAAAGTTTTCTCTAACGAAAATGGGAAAGGGAATCGATCTGTAAGGATTGTAAGGAATGAATGACCTCAGAAAAGAGCTAGTGGCAAATCAAAGGAAAAAGATAGAAGAGATCACTCAGAGAAAATTTTCAGATATAGAGGATGAGCTACCACGATAAAAATTTGAGTTCTAGGAACAAAATGAAAGAATTTGAATCTTAGGGCTCATTTACAAGGGATATAAGTTAACCTTTGACATATATACAATCATATCAGGATTAGAATCCACTTTTCAGGGAACGGCAGGACAAGTTTATCTTTCTGCCAATACCTAAAATATCATCTAAGATGGCGTAGTCCTGTAGACCCTTGGAAAACAGATGCACCTCTTCAGGGAACTTGAATCCTCAAACTTTTAACATAACCTGATCAAAATGTTTAGGAAAGGAATGCAAGTTTCATCTCATAAGAAGTATGCATCAAATACTTTGATGGACTTACCAGGTACTGAACAGATCTTTCAATTTAGGGCATGAGGTGAAGCATTGGGAAACTCTTCAAGGATTTAGGAAATTATTGAAGCAATTGTATGAAAAGTTGTGCTGTATGGGTACTCTAGTACTTATTTAAAACAAAGAAAGTTTGTAGTTTGCCCAGAGAAAATACTTCTTTTACAAATACGTATTAGTATTTTTTTAAAATCCTAAAATACAAGTATAATGTCAAGAAGAGAGAACACTGAAAAGCAATATGCATAAAAATTAAATCTTCATGTATTATATATCAAAATATTTAAACTGGCTGCTTCTGCCACTACTGAACTAGATGTAACACCATTATGAGGCATTTGAAATAATGAATTTCTTAGGCTTTTGCTGCATTTTATTTTTCCAGACTCATTATAACATTATTTTCTTTGTTTAAAATAAGTTATATGCAACTTAAAATATTATCTCTATGGAAAGCATTCAATAGTCTTTAAATCTGAATTAATTAAAAGAATTGAGACAATTTCATTTTTCAAAACAGAACCTATATCCAGAAGTCAAAATCTGTACAAGCACATAGCTTTTGTGAGTATGTGTGTACTTATTTTGCATGGAAGTGTTGTGTGAGAATGTAAGTGTGTAATACAGCCTTCAAACATGCTTTATAATTTCTCTAATACTGTGTCCAAGATCCATTTTTAGAAGGAAGGCACTTCGCAGAAGTGATAGAAGGGAGGTTACACTGAGGCAAAAATAAGTGACATCTTTTACAATATTTGAAATGATCACTCTTACCCAGTGCAGTGAGCTTTTATAGTTTTTTTCCTTTTCTTGTAGTAGTTTTCCTTCATATCTGTGTAATCGTCTCCTATGAAGTTACTTCCAGGAACATGTCACCGATTCAATCAATTTGGAATGACATAGCACTATCATTCCCATAAGTGCTGGAGCACTTCCGGGAATGATGAAAAAGCATCGCATTGCCTTCATCTTCTGGGGTGACATGTACATTTTGAGGAGGACGGTCCCATCAGCAGTTGTCAATTATAAAAATGTTTGAAAACAGTGACTTTTCTATTTTCCAGAATACTTCAAATACGTGACTGCTGTATCTGATAAGCTTCTATCACAGGCCTGTAATTTCCTCTATAAACCACTAATGAAAAGCTATGAACACAGATAAAATTGATATATTTCCTATCTGATGTTGTATAATGATGTTTAATTAAAATGCATTTAGGATCAAGGAAATTAATTTTATACGGTTAACCGTACCAAATGTCGGATGAGCGAAGAAAATCATTAGGTACATTACTAAGACTATTGTCAACCCATTTTAATTATCATTTCTATGAGATTTTACCTTTATGTAGCCCTACATACCTGAGCTATTCTTCACTGGAGAAGCTGATACTGAATTACACTTATTTTGAAATGTGTTGATGTTCCCAGAATAACACCGTTCATTGTTTGATATGTAAAAATTTTTGTCAGTTTCTTTTCATGGGAAAATAAAATAACTGCAATCATGTGTTCATAAAGAAAATTTCATATAGCTAAAATTCTTGCTATTTTATTATCTTTTGAGGACAATTTTTAAAGGAAAAGGAAGTTTTGTGTGAATAGGACATGTGGCTTCCATTCATTTCACTAAAAGAACAGAGAGCACTGGGGATGTATTTCAATTTCATAATTGAACATATGCAGCAAAGTTCCAAAAGTTGATTGCTTACTATTCTGATATGTTCTCAATTTGATTTTCCATTGAAATTATTTGGCTAATTCCTAAAGACGAGACAAAGATAAATTCAAGGGAAAGGGGGGCAGTTTGTGATTGCATTTATTCCACAAGCATTAGATCAATTACACGAAGAAACTATAACTGGATCATTGATCTTCAAATGTATGACTTTTATTTTATTCTCTTTTAATTTAGGATAATGTTCCTCTCAAGTAAGCATAAAGAACTATTTCAGGGGTTCAGGAAACATTTTTATGACCACTGTGTGTGGAGTAAGAGTATAAGAGCCATGTTGTTTCCTAGAGACACTTAAACTTCTCCAGGTTCAGTAGCAGTAATTTAATCTCCAATTACACTTGAACTGGTGCATGGTCCAGAAAGCAGTCTGCTTGTACTGAATGCCTGAATTTCTGCAGGAATCAATGTCAAGAGAGACAGCAATACTAGTACACAAGCCAGGTCCGCATCTTCAGCGAGCTGTAGTCAGTCAGGTAGGTTGGAAAATGGGAGAGGTAGACATCAGTTTCCATGGGAAAGAAAAGACATTGGATCACCTGCTCATCTATTCCAACACCTGCATTTATGAAATGCATACTGATACACTTGCGGGGGCTCACGCATGAGCACACACACACACACACATACAGACACACACACACACACACACACACACACACACATCACTGTTCCTTAAGTCTACCAAAGTTGGGCCCCATGTGTAGGCTATGAACCAACACTTTCTAAATTATTCACTATGCAAACTATTCCCAAAAAATGTTATAGTGGAATCTTTGGAGCTTTAAAATTTTAAATTATTAGAAAAATGTAAAAGTAAGACTATATTGGTATGCTCTTAAGACCGAAACTATCACTGCATTACATATCAAGCAAAAGCAAAGATGAATCTGTTCCTTCTCTTTCCCTGTCAGTTCTTATTTCCTCTCTCTTTTTTATTTCTTATAGATTAGATTCTGTGACACGAGTTCCATAAAGTCTTGTCATGACTTTTTGATCATAGATATTAGCAGATTAAATGAACTTATATAAAATTTAACTGATCAAATAGCTTGTCTATAAATTAGTTTTTTAGTACACATTCTAAAGATACTTGGAATGAAAGGTATTTTTTAATCTAACCACATATAAATAAAAGCTGTCAGATAAAATCTATCCATCTAAGACAGCATTTGGAAAAGTTACAAATTTTGTAACATAAAAGAAGCAGAGTGGGAGAGTATTTTTAAGTCTCCATAACATGGAGTTAGTTCAAAGCTACAAATGGCATAAAATGATTATTAATTATACTGGATAGGATCTAACATTGAAGATTATAATGGGCATATATTAGTTCGTAATAACTGAGCTATAAAATAAAATGAAAACATTAATGGAACATGTTAATTTGTAATATTATTGTATGAACTTAGGATAAACTGTTGGAGAGGAAACATTTGCTTAATTCCCTGCTGCAGGATTAAGCAGTAGCAATAAAACTATATGTTACTATTGCCTGGAAAACTGTATGAATACTTGGCAAATTTAGCATTTTCTCCAATGCATTATAGGGTCTAACACATTTTAGATTTTGTTGCATAATCTTTGCTTTCCTAGCGATTCTAACAAAAAAAATCAATATGCAATATATATGTGAGTAGCAACTCCCCATGATAAATGAGTTTATTAATAGCGATTCTCAAAAAAATCAATATGCAATATATATGTGAGTAGCAACTCCCCATGATAAATGAGTTTATTATATATTGTACACATTTCCTAATAAAAAGAGGAGAAGTTAAATGATAAAATATGGAATAGCTAATTGAAAAATAAGTTTATAGGCAGTTTATTATCTAATGAAATTTTCAGATGTAAAGATTCTTGGAAATTAAATATATATGTTAAAATTATAAACAGCTTTACAAACTGAAAATATTGTATCTCATTTGACACTTTTGTTCTAAGAGGAAATTCCTCACACAGTGTAAACTGACCAAATCCTCCAGGTCATGTTATACTACCCCTGCAAATCATCCCAAATCTCTTAATACACCTCTTCCTCAAATAGTGCAATCAGACTCATTTTAATGCAATACTCATTGTAAGAGGAATGCTGGTTTTGTGAAATTAAAATAAATGCTTAGTAAGAAAAGTTTTAGTGATGCTTATGAGACTTTTATGTCTACTGTGCATTCCAATTCATTAACAGAGGGATAAAGGAAGGTATGTTTTATCACCTTTCATTATCCTAATGAAATGGTGTATTTTCTTCAGTGAGAATATTAAAAGAAATTGTTTATTTCTATTTTCCCATAAAATCCACTTTTACAAAGTCACCTTGGTCTTTACTCATTCTCAAAGAAAGAACATTTACTTCCTTATGTTTTTGTTATTTGACTGTAGCAGTAGCCATCAGCTTAGGCAGAACTCCTTTCCTCATCTGTCAAATACTTTGAAATCAGACTTTTATTCTTTGGATAAAATAACATTTATTAACTTTCCAAGTACCAAACTGCCAACACCACCAGGGCTAGCTTTTATAATGCTCTATTGTGCTTGACTAGATTAAATTAATATGCATTTGCTAGTCACTGTCTACCTAGTGTAACGCAATGTGCTAAGCCATGACATCTCAAAGATTTACACTACCTCTGACCATACTGTCATAATTCTATCTCTGAAGATTTGATTTTACTTCCCTTCACTTAGAGTAACTCGGTATCCCTATGAAATTCTGTCTCCATTATCTGTAACCTATCATGTTATTTCACCTTAAATCACATTGAGTTTTCTCATCTGTATTTCTTTGCTCTATTGGTAGTTTGGGGCATCTTTTAATATTCTACACTGAAGCACCAATAAATCTTTTACTTCTGCAATTACAATGATCCCACAGTGACAAAGATCTTCTGCTCGATCAAAATTTATTCAAGCTTCTGAAACTCTCTAGTCTCATTTGTGCACTTCCTTGTAAAGCTCATTTTTAGTGAAGAAGACTTCTAAGGCAGTTTGCCAATGAGCCCTCAACTCCACTGCATTATGACACCCTCAGCCTTCCTTCAGGCAGTGTTTGATAACCCTGGGATATCTTTGAGAGTCCTGTCAGTCTGATTTAGCCAGAATCTCCTGTCCTCTGATATTTCCATTGACTGATCTCTTTGCCTATTAATTTCCACTTACTAAAACTATATTAAGGGCTGAACTTAAACTCCCTCATCCACTGCAAAATCCCTTTGTAGTCTTACATATCCCTACTGTAATGATCCTGAAATGTCATACCTTTCTTTTCCGATAACCAATCAATAATTGGCATTTTCATATCATTTGAGTAACTCCCACAGAACCACACAATCAAAATAATATAAAATTCAGAGGACCCCAAGCAATGTTGATTTAAAACCTGTCATATTTCACAGACAAAGTTATTTACACTTGGGATGCCTTTTTAACATGTATCTATTAGTTTAATGTAAATTTTATTTGTTTCTTTTAGGAAAACAATTACTTCCAATATTAGTCTTCATAATTGTGAAGAAGACAGCACCTTTCTGAGTATCACTGTTCATAATGAATGATTGAACGTTGATTATGTGATTCAAGCCAAACCAGAAACCTCAATTCAGACATTTGGGTTGGAACTGTGTAGAAGGGAACATTATCTTCTAGCGAGGTTTGCCAAACCAGGAGAATCAAATCTTTTCTTTACCAGGAGTAACCTCCTTACAAATGGAACCAACACAAGGCAATGATGACCGAATGAGAGCCAGGCTTGTGATGCAGCATTTGAGTACAGAATATACTTCATTTTTAGCAACAGTTCTACCACTGAAATCTACTTATTAGGGCCAGAGATTGTTTTATTTGATTATTTCTTTGACTTGGACTTACATTAGTTGTAAGCAAAAGTCCTAAGCCACATTCAACTCCATAATCATCCATATATACATTTCGGAAAACTTAATTTTCCCCACATAATCCTGCAACAATCACGATATAATGCAAGCAGTCCTGATCTTGACCATTGCACAGAATTCTTCTAACCATTTGTTTTCTGTTCTAAGCCTCAGGATTCCCAATAGTTTTCTCATGTACAGTGGACCCTCAAATTATGACTGGTCTGACATACAAACAACTTGGATTACAACTGGCATTTTCATAGTAACTTAGTCACCAACTATAGAAATGATCCCTGAAAGTATAGTTTATGAGTTTTAACTTAGGAACAAAGCCTTCAGTTACAATCCAAATGTTGGCCACTTGCGCTTCCAGATTGTCTCAGATACAAATTTAACCCTTACAGAGTTCTGGAAGGAACACTGCAACATCCTTTCCTGTGTGGGGCTAACCAAGAAATCCTGGGCCAATGTCTCTCTAAGGACACTGAGATGTGCCTGTACTTAGGAAAGAAACTTTGAAGGCTGTGTGGAGGAGCCTGAGCCTTCATTGATCAACTTGAGTTACAACCAGCCCTCGCGAACAAGTTGAGTTCGTATGTCAAGGGTCCACTTTCTGGAGCTTGCAATTCCTTGTACTTTTCCAGCTTAGATGATTATTTTGTGTATCAGTGGCATATTACCAGCATTTGTTTTAATTTCCATCCATGATTTCCTGCACATCTGATGATTTCAGTGTCTACATTATTTGCTCTCCAGGATATTTCTTCCTAATACTGTAATTTCAATTTTCCCCTCACAGCCTAATCACCAATTACTTCAATATTGTTTTCCAGTTCTCCTTTCTCAAGTTTCTTCTCCAAAGTAAACAAGTTTGAGCATAATTTAACTTAATATTGGCAAGTGTATAGTTGCTTCTTTGTGTATATATTAAATCCTAATATTTCCCACCTGCTTTTTATAATAACTACTAATTCTCAGTTAAATTTGACTATATGTAGTAATTTAGCAAATTTCCCTAAGATACTTGGAACTCCATATTCTAAGCTAAAAGTGGAAAATTCTACTTAAGCATTTCTTCTTGGTGTCAAAAGATTCAAAATACTTTATAATTTATTTATATACATATATATTTATATATTTATCAATATAATATTGCACAGTTCCTTATAAAAGTTATTTGTTCAGTATCTTAAATTTCTGATCAACTATGTCTAATTATACCTGTAAATACCATCTCTTTGAAATAATATTACTTTTGAAAATTATCGAGGTATGTTATCTCTTTTTTATATAGTAACAGGCCAGGGTGTGCTTATAAATTTATGAATATAATTATTTAGTTTTATTATATCGCAAGGAAAATAAAAACTTTATGTACTTGTTTTTTGAGAAACTATTATGTGATAAGACATTATTAGTTACTGAAAGTAGAAAAGTAAAATAGAATTAACATAAAGCCTTTCAATGAATATGTGCTCTGTAGGTGGGAAATAAAATGTACACATAGATTTTCAGATTTAATTAAAATTAATAAGAAAATATATCTCATATATTTTAATATACAAATAAAAATGTATCTATTTTTTCTCTGAACTATACATTTATAAAATGTAGAAAATTTGGGTAAAGTAAGTTCTTCTATTTTTGAATATCTATATCAACACTGATGTCAACCTTCTGTTTTTCCTAATGAAACAAAGCTTATTAAAAACCATTCTAAAGAATAGCTGAACAATGAGTCAACTACCAAAATCAAAATACAATGTCCATTAAGTGGAATGGAAGCAATTGGAATCTTCTGAATATCAATAAGAAGAAGTCACTACTTGAAAAACTATAAGCAATATTCAATTGAACAGTATTTAAAGAAACAAAATACATCCTGGTATCTTTTTTATAACTAATAGGCTATCTTTGGTAGTATAAAAAATTAGTAGAAAAATCTGAACAGAATAATGAAATTCTCCACTGATGCTATTCATCACTTCCAGATGAAATTGTACAAAAGGCTGTCTTCTCAGCAGTTACACTGATGCCAATTTTTAAAAGACATTGAACACCTTAAAAGACACTAAATCAGCAACTCAGGAATCTCAGTGCTAACATAACACAAAAAAAATCTAAAATGATCTCACACCTTTAAATTGAAACAATAAAGCAGGCTGCAAAAATGCTCTTGTTGTTCTTAGTAAATATTCAAAGAAAACCACTTTAGAAGTGTGGCAAATTACAATCTTCCTGGAAGTCATCCATCAAAATATGCTTAGAGACCCCAGATTTCATGCCCAGATTTAGAGTTTACAAGCTTATAAGGGAAATAGGACCTGACTCTGGTAAGTCACTGCTTGGGAGTCTTCCTCAGCTGAACCCCAAGTGATGGAAACAGATAAGGAGATTCAGAACAGCTGTGAAATATAATTGTCGAATATATCCATTTACGTTAAATAATATAGTAGATGCTTATTTGTTTAGTGTCTATAGAAATTTCTAAGCTGTTCACAATATTTAGTCATGAAATTGATAAATCTGCTTTAGACTGAGAAGCTTGATTTTTCCAACAAAATAAAGAGTTCTTGGTACATATACATGACAGCTGTTGAATCAATATCATTCTTTACCATTACACGGACAAAGTTTTGCATATGCTTTCCCGGAAGCCAAAGATCTTCGTTGAACAATCATGTCTTAAATTTGTTAATGTAAAGTTTGGCTCACTGACACTTATTTCTTAGTTATTCTTCCAAAAATGCCTTCAGTTCAGAAACTGGAAAAAAAAATCCTGCATATTTAGTTTTGCAGACTCTTTCGGATGGCGGTTTGACTGTACAAATCACAGTAAAATAAATGCAAGCAGATGTTTCTGGGAGGATTCTATGAAAGGTATGCTTTTTTCCTGAAAAACTGATTCTGGCCCCTTTTCTTCTTTGTCTTGAATGTTAATAAAATATTTGGCTCTTCTGCAGTCATTTTGCTGCCATGGTTAAAGTCTAGGACATTAAAAGGATGATGACCCACTAATCCAATTCTAGACCACATTAGACTCCAGCCTATAAACAATCATATGGCAATTCAAGAGCATACCTAGTATGCAGGCAGGTGCGGTGCCATTTGTCTGCTATCCCAGAACTCTGAGCGGCTGAAACAGGAGTGTCAGATTTTGGGGTCCAGGCTAGGTAACATAAGGAGACTCTGCTTAAACAGAGGGGGGAAAAAAAGCCCCGAAGATACAACTCACCATGAAGAAAGGCCTTTGGTTCATGCCTGAATAACACAAATGAGGAAAAGTAAAAGGGCTATGCTAATTTGGTGCTGGAGAGGTACCTTAGTGGTAGAATGCTTGCCTAGCATGCATGAGACCCTGTGCTCAAAGTAAGATGGTCAGAGAGAGAGACAGAGAAAGAGAGAATGAAATTATGAAAAAGTTAAGTAATTCTTATGAAGAATATGTTAATTGCAGTGAAGGCTGCTTACTCTTAGGGATATTTCGCAAATAATCACTTTGAAAATACATGGATTTACTTAAAGTACTTTAGGACAACATTGTGTTTTTCAGATAGACCATGAGTCAATGGTAATTAATTGGGGGGAACTTTAATTAACCAATAAAAAATATGAGTGACAGACTTTCAGGACAAATACATTTTACCTTGTTTCAAATAAAGTTGCAAATTATTATATTTATTTGATAACAATTGGAAACCAAGGAAGGAAATAAAGACAGAGGTGTGCAAATTATAGGAATATAATGAAAAAGACAAATAAAATCAAAGAGTAATGTGATACACAGAAAAAATTCTGTGATAACAGGAAGTAGTGAGTGCTCAGGGAAAACAAAGGGTAAAAAGGCAAACACACTGTGTGGACAACTACTTTATGTCCATGTTAATACATTTCTGTTTCTGTGAGTGAATAGCCCACACAGAGTCATCCACAATAAATAGAAGTTTATTTAGCTGAAAATGACAACCATGTGCAGTGAGGGCCTTCTTGTTTTACTTCTGATTTGTAAAATTGTGAATTGCTTTATTTATTCAAAATTAGGTTATATAGGAAGTTATGTCCAACATTATATTTACTATGTGAATATTGTTTTCTTTTCCTTCATATCATTTTTCTGTGTTAATTTAGTATATCCTTATCAATTATCACCTTCTATTCTAAAATCGCTTTATAGGAAGTTTCCCTGACTGTGAGATTCTCATATATAATCTGTCCACGCTAATGTTTACTAAAACATTTACAAATGAAAATATTAGTGTATAAGTATTCTTTCAAAATGTCAGTCAGACAGGCATGGTGGCTAGCACACGCCTGTAATCCCAACATCAGGAGGCTGAGGCAGGAGGATAACAGAGAGTGTGAGACCAACCTGGGCTACATATTGAGTTTAAAACCAGCCTGAACTAAATATATTCCAAACACATTCTTATTCTGTAAGCAAGTTCTTTCCTAAGGGCGATTTTGCCCCTAAATGTTATGTGACAAAAGTCTAACATTACAGGAAATATCATAAATGGGATGTGTGGAGGTACTACTGGTATCTAGTAAGTAGAGAGAAAAACTTGATGATAGTGATTATCCAAACTGCCCCTTGTCTGTATTTATCAGTAACATTTGCATTTCAATAACTCTAGTATCCTTTCAAGTTCTATACTCTATTATTGTTTAAATTAAATTGTCAGGCATTTTAGATTAAATTTAGAATGTTGATTATTTTGTAACAATAATGAAAGTACAAAAATAAGATACGAAAACTTATTTTTAAACTTTTGAAACTGTGGCTTACATTTTTAGAACCAAAAGAAGAAAACTATTGAATTAAGCCCTCTAAATATGTGGGTTTGTTGAATATATGCAAATAAACTGTATCTGATAAAGATATTGGATTGACTATGAACCATATCTTATAATAATTGATATTGGGATTTTCCTTTTTAATTTATCCATACTTTGATTTATTATTCTGGTTAATCTGTGGTTCAATTCTCACCTGTACAGAATTTAATGCTATCACATTACAACATGGAACTTAGCGAATTATACTGATACTGGTAAGAATCTTTCTGAGAACAAAGCCTCATTCTGCTGATTGAACTTGAGTCTTTCCAGTCTAAAATTGAATGAGTCAATATGAATATATCTTGGGGAGAATTTTAAAAATAAATTATGTCCATTACATTTAATTAACCACTTTAAAAATTCAGTGGATAAACAGTGGTTCAGAGCTTACACGACAGTAAGAAAAAAATAATGAGCAGAAAGAGAAAGAAAGTTGTGCCTAAGATTCCAGGCATAAGAAAGTAGTAGAAAAATTAGTAATCCACTGGCAACGTAGATAAAGGCTAGTCACAAGATAATTAGTAGCCTACAGATCTAGTGACAAAGATGGAAAGATAAACTTTACTGTCCCAAAATTTAGGCAAACATATTCTTACCTTACATTTATTCCTATGGCTTTTGTGAAAAATAATCTCAATGCTTATATTTATAAGCACGGAATATAAATAAAATAGATACTGAGAAACAAAATACATCTTATTCTAGTAGTAACCAAATTTTATAGATAGGTCATTTTAAGAAACTAAACCAGAATGGGGATCTCAAGTAAAAATCTAGGTTTAATATGTAATAATTATCTGTATAATTTTCTGAAATATTTCTAATGTTTTAAAAATATGTTCTGATGAACAAAATTCAGTAGAAATAAGACCAGGGAAATATGAACATGTACACATATTAAATAAATAGAAAATATAAAAGTACATAATGATGATCTTTCTCTCCAAAGGGAATGGGACTTTTTCTTTTACTCCTTCATTAGCAAGTAGACATTATAGTACCAATTTTCATGTGTAGTTACAAAAAAACTCCAGTAAACTAAAATCTTGTTCAAATCATACAGCAAATAACTTAAAATAGAACTAAAGTTTAAATCTAGATATGTTAATGGGAGTTGTTTTATGTTCATGTTCTACACCTTGAATTTCAGCATCAATAATAACTTTTAGAAAAATGTAAAAATTTGTTTTGTGGGTGCTGCTAATTATACAGTAATATTCTAATTTATTTCAACTGCATCACTGCCAATAATTAAATTTATAACTCTCTAGTTTAAAATATTTTGGGCTAATAAAATATATTAATAACAGTATATTGAACTATTTCTTAATCCAGGCATTGTGAATGCTTTTATGTACATTACTTTATTAATTAAAACATATTATGAACTCAAGTGAGTAATAATAATTATTATTTTTCTTCCTCTGGAAAAGGAAAGTGTATCGCAGGGAAAATTTTAAGATCCCACTGAAACAGAGTCATTAACTGGAAAAAATTTGAGATTATAATACAACATTTTAATACACAGGCTGATATTTTTTAACTAATTAAGTTCTGTGCTTTCATTAGTTTAAGTGAAACTGAGTATTTTAGTGTGTTGACAAATCCTCATGTTAGTTACTAAATCATTATTAATTTTTCCAACATTAGGCAACTTTATATTTGTTACTCAATAGTATAAACACTATTACTAAATAAAAATAAAAATTTATAAAGATAATATTAAAGCTTATCACAGCAAAGTTTATTTTAAATTAATTTTCAGGATTTATTTAAAATTTTATAAATTTGTCGGAGGAACAATACCTATTAAAATAGTATTGTTTAACCCTAGAAAAATCAATCTACAAATACCTGGCAAAATTTCTTAAAACCATAAAAAGCAGTGATTGCATAATGTAATATCTGCTATTGCTTGTTTTAACTAGTTTCATTTGATGCATATATTCACTTAATTCATAAGAAAATCATAATTGTGATTAGCCACTTTGTCAATAATAATGTATAAAATATTTTATTTAAAAATGAAATTATGTAATAGAAAATTTGAATAAATGCATAATCTTTCAATTAGATCCATGTGAATATTTTTAATATATTTAAAAATGAACCTACATAATAATTCAGATTAAAACAGTAAATGACTGAGTAGTACTCTATTTTATGGAAAAATCACATTTTCTTTATCCAGTCTCCAGCTGATGGGCAGTTGGGCTGTTTCCAAGTTTTAGCTATCGCGAATTGGCTGCTATGAACATGGGTGCACATAAGTCATTGTGGTATGATGCTTTTAATTCTTTAGGGAAGATACCCAGCAGGAGGATAGCAGGGTCAAGTGGGAGCTCCAATCCTAGTTCTCTGAGGGATCTCCATAAATTAATTAATTAAAAATATAAATTAAACTTAATCAGAACTTCATTTGGGTTGAAATTATTAATGATGCAACTAATGAAGACCACAGAGTTTATTTCTACAGTACATCTTTCTGTACCCCTTTGTTTTTAAAATGAGATATATTTTTAGTACTTCCCATGCCAAGCTTCCAAACCACGCATCCTATTAGTGAAATAGATTATCTTCTAAATGCTTTGCCTTTACTGCATCCTGAAGCTAACGAATATTTTGATAATTTCATTAGAACAGTTTCTTGATGGTTTCATCATCAGTGTTTCTAATCCCGGGAATTCTGTTTTAGAAGAGTAAATCAGATGAGATGCTAACATCTGTGACTGGGGACAGCCACTTCCATCTAACTGTGTTAGAACAGTTTGTAGGAAGCAGTTAAAACTCAGCCCTGTGCAGTGGTGCATGCCTGTCATCCCAGCTGCTTGAGAGACTGAGGCAGAAAGGTTGAAAGTTCAAGGCCGGCCTGGGCAATTCGGCAAGGGTGTATGTCAAAATAAAAAGGGCTGGGTTTGTAGCTCAATGATGGAATGCTCCTGGGTTGGGCCCTCAGTACAAACAAACAAACAAACAAACAAAAAAAAAAACAATAGACCAACAACAAAACAAAACAAAAAACAGCACATGTTTCATATAAATTGACAAACTAAAGATTTTTTCTCATTTATAATTTTTACTAAACATGCTTTTTTGTAAGAGGTGATGGTAGGATAATGGTATTTATTCTTCTTGTTAACATTTCATATCAGCTCACTTAGTTTCTTACCCTGAAAGATTGTGGATCCATATGATAATTACAATACTACACAAAGAAATAAAAGCAGCAAGTAAATATGAAAAAGTGCTCCACTTCACGGGTCATTTGAGAGATGCAGATGAAAACAATACTGAGATTCCACCTCACCCCACAAAGAATGGGTGCTATCAAGAAATCACACAATAACAAATGTTGGCACGGTTGTGGGGAGAACGGAACCCTTCTCCATTGTTGGTGGGAGTGCAGACTGGTGCAACCACTATGGAAATCAATATGGAGATACCTCAAAGAGCTGGGACTAGAGGTTCTATTTGACCCAGGAATCCCTCTGCTGGGTATCTTTCCAAAAGAATTAAAAGAATCATACCACAGTGATATATGCACACCCATGTTTATAGTGGCACAGTCTGTAATAGCTAAAACTTGGAAACTGCCCATCTGCCCATCAATTGGAAACTGGATAAAGAAGATGTGGCTTTTCTATAAAATGGAATACTACTCAGCCATAAAGAATGAGAAAGTAGATTCATTCATAGTTAAATGGGTACATTTTGAGGATATCCTCCCAAGTTACATTAATAAGTCACACATATGCAAATACTAAATAGTTTCTCTGGTGTGAAAAACTAAAATAGTACTCCAGATCCTAACGGGACAATTAGCAACGTGAAATAGGAAGAAAAGGACCAAAGGTGTAGGGTCAGTGTGAAGCATAGGGAAAGGGGAATAAGGGAAAAGGAAAAAAATATGAGAAATTGTAAAAATGGAATTAAAGTGTTTGAAGGTGGGAGGGGAGGAGGGAGTGAAGGGAGGGTGGGGACAAGGGGAAAAAATGAGAACCAAGACCTGGCATGTAAAGGTGCAAGATCCCAGTAATGAATGTAACTGTACTGTCTACCTAGAATGTACCAATAAATTCAATTTAAAAGAAAAAAAATTATAATACTAAAATAATTCTAAATGAATGATGATTCTGATCCAATGTACCAGAACTTGTGAGATTCAGGGCCGGGGATTTAGTTCAGCGGTTCGGTGGCCTGACTCGCAAGCTCAAGGACCTGAGTTGATCCCCGGTACCCCCCAAAAGAAAAGAATTTGTGAGATGCAACTAAAGCTGTGAGTGGACAAAAAAATTGTACTTTTTTTTATACTCAAAGTGAATGACTGAAAATTAAAAATTTTTTCAATGTTATATTATTAGAGAAGAAATGACAAACAAATATCAGGGGATTAGAGGGATATAAATTTAAAATAAAATGTTAAAGATAAGATTAGGATTAATGAAATAGAGATCAAACATACTTTACCAATGACAGCAAGAAAGCAACTTTTAAATTCTTAAAGGCTAATGAATTAGACAAACCCACAATAACACCCATCAAACAAAAATGAGTTGTTATTACTATTTCTATGAATATTTTTTAAATATAAAAGATATGAAAACCCTCACATAAATTGTGTTATAATTTAGAAGAATTGCCATTATTTGAGGAATTTACACAATTTATCAATGACAACAACATAGAAACTCTGAATATTATTTTTTTCTCTGTTACCTTTGAGCTAAAACCCAAGGAAGATGGACTACAAAAATATATCCTGAGCCTTTAAATTTGTTTGTTCGTTTGTCTGTTTGACTTGAAACAAACCTCTCAAAGTAAGTTGCTCAAACTGGTCTCAGACTCGTGATTTTTGGGCTTTAGCCTTCTGGGTAGTTAGGTTTACGAAAGTGTTCACCGGTGCTTCCAGGTGAATATTATCTTTGTATCAATATGTCAAAATATTTAATAAAACACTTTCATAGAAAGAAATAACAAAGTCAAGACAACGTACATAGCTGTTCCCCCCTCCTTGTCATTACTGACCGTTTTTATTATTTATAGTATACAACTTCTTTTAGATGCATTATTTCATTAATTCACATAGTAACTATATGAAACCTTTCTATTGCCCTGCCATTAGCCAAAGTCTCTTTGGTATAAGAGAAACTCAGTTTTTCACAATTCTGAAAGCTGTAGTAAATTCAAACTCAAGGTGTTCCAAGGGCTGATGTCTGGGTGAGGCCGCTTTGGGGCTCACAGACATCTTTCTTCTGCCTTCACAGAGCTTTTCCTCTGTGCACAGACGTCTTTTCCTCCTTCCCAACTTTCCCTCTTCTCCTCCTCTTCGCCCCACTCTCCCAGAGTTCTGCTGGATTAGGCCTCCACCCTCATATCTTCATGTAACCTTTGTTTCCCGCTGCAAATCTAGTCTCCAAACACAGGTCTATTATGTTTTAAGACCTCCAATACACATTTTAGAGCAGTACAGTTCAGTCCAAAACACATAAGAATTAGTCGCTCATATTTATAGCATTAAAATGGGAATTCAAAGAGTTAATTTAAGTTGATGGACCGTCTAGACCTCCTGATTCCAAACCCATTTTTTAAATACTCTAAGAGAAGTCACAGGCTGCTGGCCTCATTCATTGATCCAATTCACATGAGTGAAATGCAGTTTTTGAAGCTGAACGTCCATACCTCAACCTAGAGTTGAGTATGTGTTTCCTTGGTTTTCCTAGTTAGTCCTACTTCATATGTTCTTTTTTTTGGGGGGGGGGGCGCTGAGACAGGGTCTCACTATGTAGTTGAGACTGACCTGGAACTCACTGTATAGCCCAGGCTGGTCTCAAACTCACAGCGATCCTCCTGCGTCAGCCTCCCGAGTGCTGGGATTACAGGCGTGCGCCAATGGGGGGGGGGCGCTGAGACAGGGTTTCACTATGTAGTTGAGACTGACCTGGAACTCACTGTGTAGCCCAGGCTGGTCTCAAACTCACAGCGATCCTCCTGCGTCAGCCTCCCGAGTGCTGGGATTACAGGCGTGCGCCACCACGCGGGGCTCTACATCATATGTTCGTACGCAGAATCCATTTCCTTTGTTATGTGCCTTACCCAGTAGACAGTTGAGATTTTGAAGCAAAAAAGGACTTTAATGGGTCTTTATCAGCTCTGCAAAACTTTACTGGGGATAAAATGCATTTCTGATTAATGTTGTATAGACATTTCTTACTGTGTTTCTCCTGTCTATTATTCTATCCCCATACTCTCTGGACTAATAGTGCAAATTAAGAGAGTTAATTGGTAATTAAAGTGTGAAGACAGTAGAAGTAAGAGATGCTAGAGTGTTTTCTTTAGGGAAAGGAGTAAAAAGAAACAAAAACATAGAGATCAGGAGTTTGTGGGGACATGAGCCTTAGTGTTGTTTTAAGAATAGTTTTATAAACAAAAAAATAGTTTTATCTATGTGGTATTACAGTAGTCTCTGTTAATCCTGTTCCACTGAAAATTTAAACAGACATCGTATTAAATAAAAAGAAATTGAAAACCTAGGAATAAAATAGAATCTCTATTAGTCTAACTTTAAAGTTATTTAGCCCAAGGTTATGGGTTTTTCTGCCAGGACTCAAAACACACAGTGCTCTGGGATTTTATGTTTTAATGACTGTATTTCCTACAATAAATAAGATATGCATTAAATATTAGTGTTATAAATTATTTATTTGTTAATATTTTATGTTAACATAGTATTGTCAAAATAGAGTTAACTAAAATATGCATATCAGTGAATATTAAATGCATTAATCCTAGTATTTTGCATTGTGTTGGCAAAACACTAAGCTGAAAGCATCATTCGTAATTATATTTTTCAAAGTTTAATTTTAGATAATCAGTGTTCCCTCTCTCACCCTTCCTATAGTGAACTTAGTTGTCAGAGAACCTTAATGAAATATTACATTAATTTCACATTCATAAATTCAGAGGCTATCATGAAATAAATAGTAATGATTTATTTTCTGCTCACAATAGTATTAAAGCATTAAAATGATTGACATTTAAAAAGTTAAAAATATCTAAAATATAACTGGAGGAAATCAATACAATAGAGGAATACCTTAAAATATTGAGCATTATGTTATTGTATAGTCTGAAAATAAAATTGATTCCCAATTTATTTTGAAATTCTCTCAGAATCATCCTAATGGTGAAGAGAAAATATAGTTTGCCAGTTATCATAAATGTTCACAGTAGTAGAAGGAGTATATTTTTAAAATATCTTACATAAAAGGCATAGGACAGGTGTTGCAACTGCAAGGAAACACAACAACTACCATGAAGAGATAGTAAAGGCAAAAATAAACCCTCAGTAAAAGTAAAGGTATCATTTGTCTTATTTAGAAGTTAGACATTTTTGAAATTGTTATTAATTGGTAAGTAAAAACATAAAAATTGTGCATGTTAATGGATTGCCCTGTAATGGTTTAATGTGTGTATATATTTTGTAATGTTTAAATATCTTTATCCTCAAATGTTTAGCATTTATGAAAAATAGTTTCAAGATCCTTTCATTTAGCTTTTTGAAATATATGTAAATTTTGATTACACTTGCACTTCTTTGAAAAATGATCTAAATCTTTTGTTTAGCTATATTTAACTATGACAGCGTCCACTGATCAAACCTATCAAAGCTATTGCAATCCCTTTTTCCCCAAATATAATCCCTTTCTTGGATTACCATCATTGTACTCTCAATTTCTATGAGATCAATTACTTTAGCTTCTAAATGGGAAGGAATATCTAACTTTAATAAAATAAAGGACAGGCTTTATTTAAACCAAAGAACATTCCCTTATAAACCCTGGCAAACTATGTCTTATTGAAAACTGCAAGATAAATAACAAGATCTTCAAGATTTAATATTCAAAAATATTTTTGTCCATATAATATAAAATGCAAAGCTACAAACACATTGCATTTTTCATGTAATAAATACTATGTTATAATTTGTAAACGTGGGATGTTAGGGAATTTGTGTGGGGAGTGAACACAGACAATACAATCACTCTTGTTACTCTCCATTGTGCAAATAACAAACTTATGAAAGGCTCATTACTACTACAGGAAAAATAAAAATAATTCAGTCAGATAAATTAAAACAGCAAATCCTTTACTTCCTTTCATTCACCTGGGGCAACTAACTAGATTATAGAAAATGGGGACAAGCATTAAAATCTGTGAATAAGCTACTTTTATTAGCTATTTTAATTGAAATGGATACTTTCATTAAAAATAGAGGCTGCAGTTTTTACTAAATTCCCAATTATTCAAATTTTAATGATATCCACTGAACTATATTTGTAAACTTCAGGCTAACTGATTTTAACTTTTCTCAAATTTAAAGGACTGCATTACATTTCTGGAAATATTTTTTCATAGTACAAAATCATTTTGAAATAAAATATTTACTTTAGATGATATTAAAATAATGTCACAGTAAACTGTCCTCTGAACATGCGTAATTTTACAATTTTCTTTCACTCACTTAATATAGGATTAAATATTAAATTAGACTGTGCAATGCTCAAGAGGGTGGCACTGGTACTCTTGGCTGCTGTTAGATAGATATATAACCAGAATTTGAAACAAATTTTAGGAGTGCACTGTGAGATCTGTCAATGTCTGGGCATCTGGGGGCATTTGAGAGTACCTGAGGACACATTCCTGTCATTTAGTGCAGGTGCACAATGGGGTTTCATTATGTAATAATGAATCAGCATAGACAGCCATGCATGTACCATGGGACCGTTCAAGGCAGCAGGGATTTTTGTTTGTTTGTTTTTGGTACCATGGATTGAACTAGGGACCTTGCGCTTGCAAGGCAGGCGTGGAGCCACTGAGCTAAATCCCTGGCCCAGGTAGCAAGTGTTTTGCTTCACTATGTCTCAGTAAGCTGTGCTGTGCTGTAAAATAAAATTTCATCCCTGCATTCTTGCGATAGCTTCTCGCCCATGTTCTTTTCTCTGGGAATATCACCTGGCTGGCCCCTTTTCAGTCATCCAACCCCGACGAACGTACAGAAGAGAATGAATTTTAAAATTTACATTTTAGCCCCAAAGAGGCCACTTTTACAGTAGTAGACACAGTCGGTATAGTTGCTGAAGAGATCAGCATAATTTTTAAAAAGTACTTTGTACAAATACAGAAGAGAGATGCCGTAAGGGCATCTCAGAAATCATCAAGACACCACCTATGCACGGTTCCAGGGTGCAAATATGTGAATCTTTTATTCGACAAAAGAGTTCCTGAGAAACAAAATGGGGAAGGGTGTCTTCGGGAATTGCATCCTGAGGACTTATTTCACTGTGTGATCAGCGATCAAGGAACTCAGAGGCTGCCGCAGCAATGTTTCAAGGAAGTCTGGCTACTGCTTCTGCTGATAGCAGACCTGGATATAGCCCATATGATTAAACTCTTTCCCATACACAGAGTACTATTGCAGGATCAGAGAGGCTTCCATCCAGAATTCAGAGCAGAGAGGACAGTGGAGGAAGTCTGACTGGGCGAGGAGTAAATTGAAGCTGAATTTTTAATGGATGCTCGAAAATTTGGAGAGAACAGCAATGTGAGCAAGTGTCAAAGAAACCCACAGGCTCTGCGTTCAGCCATCACAAAAGAGAACTCATTACAAACAGCAAGGCCACATGGATGGGACCAATCCAGCATTTGGAAATTGTTTCTATCCACAGTGCCTTGGTTAAAAGACTACAGGATTTAAGGCTTGCCCTGGTGGAATTCATTCCTGCCCTCATCTTATTTTTTCTATCCTTTTCTTCCTTTGTTTTGGAATGGGAATGTTTACCCTGTGATATTTTCTTTGTTATTAACAACTTGATTTTGAATTTTGTAGCTAAGAGTTTGTCTTGAATCTTAGAAAAAACTTTCGACTAGGACAGTACCAAAAGGGATCTAGACCTTTGAATGACACAAACAATCCTACAATTTTTCAGAAAGTAGATCCCATGTTAATGAAGTTGTCAGAATTAAGCTTAGCCACTACATTCTGCCCACTGTCAGCTTGACATACAACTTATTTCCCTAAAAACTACTTAATTTAGAAGGACAAATGACAAGTTCACAACTCTTTATAAGAAGCTACAAATATCTAACCTATAATCAGTAAGTCTGTTCCTACAGTCTCAACAATTTCAACCTTTTTTCAAAGTAGAACTAGAATTTCACCTGTTCATTGATGCTCTGCTTCTACAAAGATGTATTCTGTTTCTGTCTCTAAAATATGACAATAAGATGCAAAAATGTCATGCTATCAAATGTGAAGTAGATGAGATCCCCTGAGCAAAAACTTTCACAACAGGTCAAACAGTTGTCTGAAAAACATTTAAATTTATGAATTCATCAAACATTTACATGACAATGAGCCACAAAATAAATTCATGTATCCTTGTTATTTAAATTGAGGGTAAGCAGCAAGCTAGAACTGATATTGCACTTTTTAAGAAGTCATGTAAATCCAAGGTATTTCCTTTTTATTCTTGTTACTACAGATAAAAGAATTACTGATAAAAGTGAAGAAGACATTAACACGGGATTAAAAAGGGGAAGTACAGGCTTATGGAACAAATTTATGTCTTTCTAAACATAATATATAATTTTTTTTTTGGTGTTTTTGAGACAGGGTCTTACCATGTAGTTGAGACTGACCTAGAACTCACTATGTAGCCCAGGCTGGTCTTGAACTCACAGCAATTCTCCTGCCTCAGCCTCCGGAGTGCTGGGATTACAGGCATGTGCCACCACACTCTGCTTTGTAATCATTTTTTAAATAATGAATCTATAAATTCTAAGGATATGAATAGCATGGACTAGGAGAAAATAGAGCGTGTTAGAAGCTGTTGGAAAAAATCTAAATTATTTGATAGTGAAATTTAAAAATTGTTTTAATATAACATTAATATTTTTTTAAAAGTCAAATTATATTATCTGATAGGTTCCTTGACATTTTATTGTCTCTAGACTAGGGTATGGTTAAGGACAAACTGTATTGATTTTCCAAAATGTTCCTTTAGAAAACCAAGAACTCTAACAAATAGATATATCATATATATAGCGATAGCTGGATAGATAGATACATACACACACACACACACACGTGTGTGTGTGTATATATATGTATGTATGTATATGCATGTATATGCATGTATATGTATATATGTATATGTATATATGTATATATATGTATATGTGTATATATATGTATAACATTAAATATTTTTAATAAGTCCACACTGATGTACAATGAATATACATACATTTGGTGGATATATATGTGAATATCTGTCCTTTATCAATTTACCAAAATTTTGTAAAATCATTTTTTAGACAATTTGTCTTTCATAACTGGATATTGTTTCTTAAAATAAACACATTTGGAGGTGTTTGTAAATTCTACTTTGCTTACTACCAGAAAGTCTTTACAATTAAGATGCCCAATAAATAACTCATCCACACTGCTGGCCATATATCAAAAGTCACAAAAGGAATCCACTCTACGTACAGTCAGTAACAGCCCATCTGTCTACCAGCTACACATTTGCAAGAAAGGCCTAAAGTATCCAGATGTAACAATGTGTCAGCAGCATGGCTGACAAAACAATTGAAGTCTAGCTACTAAAAATAAAATATATTATGTGAAAAATTTTACTAGGTGACATATGCATACTAGGTGCTATAGGTAACTAATTTTGAGATGAAGATGGAAAAATAAAATTGATTAAAGAATTCAGAAAAAATAAAATAAATGAATTATAATAAAGATTCATTGCCTAGAGAGTAATTAATAAGCTTTCTAACTGTGTATAACTAATTTTGGAAAGGAAAGGGGGACTGAAATATATTTGGAAAAAAAGTGCCAAGAGTTTACCAAATTGAATTTATTAAATTTAATTAAAATTAAATAACAATAATCTAAGAATATCATAGAAGCCAGACAAAAGTAAAGCAGAAAACAAAACTAGGGTCTAACTGGGCCAGGGATTTAGCTCAGTGTCACCGTGCCTGAGTGGCAAGTGCAAAGTCCTGAGTTCGATTCCTACGACAAAAACAAAACAAAACAGAACAAAAACCTAGGGTCTAACGTGATCAAATTCGTTCAAACATGTGACCAAAAAGTCACTCAATGCAAGGAAGAGGAACACAAATATGTAAAATAGCAGATGTTTTAGAAATTGTGTCCCCTGTAAGCATTTGAGTATGTGCTTAATTTCTAAATTTTGTGGAACTTTTAGATAAATTTCTGTTACTTATTTCTAATCTTATACAATCATGGTCAGATAAAATACTCTGCATGGTTGAGATTTGTATTACATTATGGATATGGTATGTGCTTTATTTCAGTCTTAACCCCGTGTTAATAGGCAACCACAGGATGGATCATAAAAAAACCTTAAAGGTGTTTTTAAAGGGTTTTATATCTTAATTTTATTGGTCTTCACACTAATTTATACATATTATCAAATATTAGTATGTGTAAATAACAGATATGTTTTATTTTGCAATTTATACTTCAAAATCCAATTTAATATGACAAACAAAACATCTTATTGCCAGTATTGAGTTATTTAAAAATGAATTTGGAGAAAATACGTTCTGTATATATTAACAAAACAAATACTCCTGAATTCACATTTCAATAAAACATTGCTAAATGCACTTAAAACATGGAAAAGTATATTTTGGTAGTCACTATGAAATTGAATATAGAAAGGTACTGTATTATATCAATTGCAAACTTAAAAGTAAAAAAGGGTTGATTATTTTAAGTTTTGTTGTTAAATTAAAGTATCAAGCATAGTTGCTATAGGCAGTTAAACAATAATAGCTTTGAAATGTAGTTTGACATTTTCTCAGAGAGCTAATCATGCATGTATTGTGTTTCAGTAATCCGACATTCAAATGTATGTATCAGGAGCATATGCATAGTAGTCCATTCAAGTATTCTGTAGTGATAATACATTGGTCCTGAGGTTAACCTAAAATACATTAGAGATTGGAAAATTATACAGACTTATGTATATCAAAAACTTTCAATTTAGGAGTAAGGGTAGGCAAAGTACAACTGCATTAACTTATTTCAAGAAATTGAGAGAATATGTGTTGAAAATGTATTACACAGGGTAAGACCATATAATATCACTTTTACAAATTTCGAAAGCACACAGGCATATTTTCAAAATTTTCAGATCCTTTCGAGATTAAAGTTGATTTTCATGTGAATTAATAATTGAAATTACTGTTCTGGAACTAATAATTTATTTCTAATTTTGTTATTCCTTACGATCACGTTTTCTTTGCAAATTTTTTTTTAGAGTGTTCTCTAATTTCCTAATTGACATTTCAGACCATGTTTGATGTTCTGAAAGATCATAAAAATGTGTTGGATGGAAGAGATACTGACATTGATTAAGATGAGTGCCAAATGTACCAAAAGGCCAAAGGGATTCCCATCATCGTGGGACTGATGACATGCGCTGATAAAGAAATGAGTAAAGCTGGGATTTAGCTCAGTGGTTCTGCCGCCTGCCCAGAAAGTACAAGGTCCCGAGTTCGATCTCCAGTACCAAAAAAAAAAAAAAAAAAAAAAAAAAAAAAAAAAAAAAA
>NW_022900915.1:25255653-25317528 GCF_012274545.1 Fukomys damarensis | reverse complement strand
AAAAAAAAAAAAAAAAAAAAAAAAAAGAATAAATAAGAAAAGACTTACACACAAAAGAGTCAATTACCATTTTACAATGAACGACTTAAATTTATATTTAAAAATTATTTTATTTTATATATGAACAAGAGGGATAATAAAAACCCCAGCAGATTCTCTTTAGAAATAATAGCAATGTCCCATCACATTCTCATCAAGTATTTAAGTTTTTGGTTAGTGCTGCTTTAGGATGCTGGTTGGATGTGGGAGTTAACAGGGAGTGGGTGATCGGCCAGACACCGAGGTTCTATACTATGACGTCAGGAGACCATTCAAACTGAATTCTAAATAACTGAAAGCAAATTCAGTAAATCTCATTGCCTTTCTAATAAAGCAATGTGTACCATAAGAAATCAAGAACAATGAAAATCAAGACTTAAGACGGTCTTTGTTATATTCATTGAGGAAGATTCACAATTTGACTTTTTGTTGTTAATCGTTGTTCCCTTTACTCTCGTGCCTGGGGGCTCTCTGATGGTGTCCCGAGGCCCTGAGGGTGCCGATGAACTCTGTGGTTGTTTCCCAACCTCTACAGCTTACATTTGGTTAAGTAAAGAACATAATGTAGTAGGTTGTCATTTCTGTCCATCAAAATAACTGAGTTACAAAATGATTAAGTAATATTTTTATTTTACATCTATAATAGGCCTTATTTTAAATTACTACCTTTTCATACGTTTAGAATGTACTCATATGATTTGCAAAGGCACTTTTGAACATCTAACTATTAGCATCAGCAGCATTTGCATCAAACGCAGAAAAATTCATTTACTTTTCCTTAGAAAATACAGTTAACAATATAGAATTATGATAATTGTCCTGGACAATGTTCTTAATATCTTATCATAATTTCACATGAAAAAAAGCAAAGGTGATATTTCTTTCCTTCTATCATCTAAGAAACAAGTACTTTTTTAAAAAATAAAATATATAAAACATTTTAAATCAGCATAATCCTTCCAGAATGAAGGAATTATTACAACACTTACCATCATCATGAAGCAGTCTAAAAACTTTGAGATGATTAAATATAACAGCAGAGGACTACTTGATAGCCACATTACCACTCAGACTGACTATTGATAAGTCAATTGAAAATCCTTTTTTTTTTTTTTTTTTTTGCATTGCAGATAGAACTTGGGACCTTGTGCTTGAGACACAGATGGCAGTGGCAACACTGAGCTAAATCCCTAACCCATTGATAAGTCAACTGACAATGCTGGTGGGATTGCAGACTGGAGCAACCACTATGGAAATCAATATGGAGATACCTCAAAGAGCTGGCACTAGAGGTTCCATTTGACCCAGCCATCCCTCTGCAGGTTATCTTTCCAGAAGAATTAAAGGAATCATATCACAATGATATATGCACACCTATGTTTACAGTGGCACAGTTTGTAATAGCTAAAACTTGGAAAAAGCCCATTTGCCCATCAGTTGGAAGCTGGATAAAGAAGATGTGGTTTTTCTATGAAATGGAATACTACTCAGCCATAAAGAATGAGAAATTAGACTCATTCATAGGAAAATAGATACATTTTGAGGATATACTTCTAAGTGAAATAAATAAGCCACACATGTATAAATACCTAATAGTTTCTCTGGTGTGGAAAACTATAACAGTACACAAGATCCTAATGAGATAATTAACAATGTGAAATAGGGAGAAAAGGGCTAAAGGTGTAGGGAAAGTGGGAAGGGTAGGGGAAAAGGAATAAGGGAAAGAAAAAAATATGAGAAAATGAAAAAAATGGAAATAAAGTGTTTGTAAATGGGGAGGGGAGGAGCGGGTGAAGGGAGGGCAGGGACAGGGGAAAAAAATGAGAACCAAGACCTGTCATGTAAAGGTACAGATCCCAATAATGAATGTAACTGTACTAAAATGTGCCAATAAACTCAATAAAAAGAAAAAAAAGAAAAAACTGAAAAGGCAAATGGTAAATTTGAGTAAGGTAAGGACAAGCCTTTTTTATCAGTCATCTACGGAGCAGGATGTACATGTTTCTGTTCTAAGAAGATACTCAAATGATCTGACAGATCCTTTTTTACTTCTTAGTATTTAATGTATTCTTAAAAGTTCCACTAGTAAAACCAACGACACAAAATAATTTATCTTTGGCATATTTTCCTTAGTAAGAAAGATATATCTGTGAGTAAGTTTTGAAGGCAGTATGGAGGATATGGCATCTCTAAAGAAAAAGAAGACATTCTAAGGCCTGTGTAGAATTGTTAAGAAGAACTGATAGTCAATATTTACTTGTATGGATTTCAAATATGTATCGTAATGCTGTACTGCGTGTGATGTGTCTGTGGGCATCATTGTCTATTTATTAAACTCATTTAAATTGAGTAATCATTCTTCCAAACTCATCAAAAATGCAGTGCAGATTAAAAGAGCAATGATTTAAAATCAGAATTATGTAAGTGAGAGAAATGCATTATAGAACTCAACTTTCTAAGACATCATATTATTTATCTGCAGTTATAAATGTCCTCACTAAAGCTGCTATGTAATATACCCATCCTTTTGGTCCAAATTGTAGGTATATATAATAAGAGTTCTTTTCCTGTGTATAATTTATTCTTTGCAAAGGAGCTTTTATAGCCTCCATCTGTTTTGGCTACTTTGCAATTTTTAGCATAAAAATAATAGTTTAGTGAATAAATAAGTGCTGGACTGAAAAGTGTAGAAAGTTCTGGGAAAATTTATTGTCATATTGAAAATACAAACAGATCATGTTTCAGTAACATTCACTGAGGGCTGAACTTGCAATGTATTTTCTTTCTCTTGTATTTGATATACCCGTTTTATTACTTTTAATCAGAAGAATTCTAGTTTTCCTATTACATTTTCACTCATGAAGTCACAAACCCAACTGTCATCAGCTCCCCAGTACCAATATGAGGGTGGAAGGGACATCCATCCCTGCCTGCTTTCGGCTTCTGCCAGCAGTTCCTGTAGCTTAGGATCTACTTGGCCTGCTGTTACCACAGCCTCTGACTTCATAAGGCCTTGGGTCTGTAACTACTCTGCCCCTTCTTAAAAGGATACATTTGTTGTGTTTAGAGCCCATCCCATCTCAAAATCTTCAATTATTTCTGTTAAGAATCTTCCTCTGCATCATGTAATATTTATAAATTCTGAGACTTAGGACACGAACACACCTTTTAAAGGCCATCATTCAATTTACTACAGGTATAAAGTGCTGCAAAACTTAAATATAGTCGTAACTACCAAACAGATTCAGCATTTAAGGAATATTGTTTAAGAGGTAGCCTCAAAAAGAAAGAGAAAAGACCATTAGTTGTCATGTGCTAATAGACTAGTAGCTCTATCTACATTTCTCTTCCCATAAATGACTGATTTTTCAGACCTCTCTCTAAATGTCTGCTTGGCTCACCATGCCAATTGCTGCTACATGTAAGTCTTGTTTATCTGTACCCCCTACTACTTCTCTTTCTACCAAAGGAGATGACCAAGTGTACTTTAAAAAAATGCTGGAAGCAGAAGGATTTTCCATTAACACCATATGTTTTGAGCATACACCGATGTAGACTGCCATAATAACACTTTACATTTTTAGCTTATAATAATCTATCTACATCTATTTATTTTATCCACGATTTTTCTATTCAATTAGTTGGTCATGGGAAATCTCCCAAGACGCTACATCCTTTTAAAATAATAGCTCATACTACATTTAACAACAAATCATTAAAACAGTATTTGTTAAATTGTTTGTATTCTGTACATGGTGCAAAAGATGAAAAGGGAAAGACCATCGTAAGCAATTTACAATGAAAAGAACCTTATCAAGAATAAGATGATGGACCAGGTAAGAGAAAGATAATATACAATGAGACTCAGACACTTCATCCTTATTGTGGGGATTTAGGATATATGGATTTAATTCTTGGGGAAGATGAGGACAGGCAGAAATTAGATTGAGTTGCTTCAAGACCAAGACTCCCTCAGTTACCCCTGGGACAAATTTGTTTACTGAAGGTTTTTCCTACCATAATTGATTAAACAGATTGTCTTTCCCACAAGATCAACAACAAAAAGATATGGGGAGGAATATTTGCCTTGAGCAGATTACTAGAAGATACTAACCATATTTTGTTTCTATACTTAAGATTTTGGGAACCTGTTAAAATATTTTGCTAGCCAGAGGTTAGGAAGACACTAATTTTTAGAAGACATATTGAGTTGCTTTGAAATGCTTATTTGTACTTTATCTGGAATTGATTGTGCACACTATAAAGTAAAGGCAAAGTGTCATATATATTTACCAAATTTGCCCCGGATCTTTTTTTTTTTTTTTTAAAGCCTACTGTTCCTATGTAGTACTAGTCATCATTTCATAAAATCAGCAATGGAATGCCTGTGAGTTTCTCTCTGAATTATTTCATGTTCTCTGAGCGTATATTCTTACATAATTTCTAAACTACAATAAAATTTCTTGGAGATCAACACATTGTAGGGTGGTTAATTTTCCAAATCTTTTAATAAAATCAGATAATTGATTCTTTTATTTAAATTTCACATATAAATTTAAAAATCAAATTGTCAGTTTTTATCATGCAAAACATGTTAGTGGGACTGGAATATAAGAACTCCATGGGCTAAGAAAGTTGTACTCTTTATCGCACTAAGCCATCTAATCCAGTAGCCTGTCTCTATGGTTCTACATTAAACAATTTTGAGTGAAATTTGGTTTTTCTTCTTTTAGAGATTCTGTACACCCTTCATAGTTCAAATCGGCTTTGTTACTTTGTATTTATTTTAATGACATATTAACATTTTATTTCTAATTTTTTTCTTAAAATATAAATGCAAAAAAAGCTAAACAGATAACTAGCTAGATAATATAGATTAGTGCACATATAAATTTTCATATCAAAACCCTTTGCTGTATTTTTATCATATCATGAACTTAAGTCTAGATTCCTTAAAACTGTATTTATATTTTTACTTACAAATACTAAATTATTAATTTTTTTAGTTTGATTTCACTGGTAATACCCAAACCACAGTCTTGAATGGGTTTCTAGCTGAGCATCCTTATTCTTCCTCACTTGTAATAAGTAATTCTTTCAATATTTCAGTCATTTATTACTGTTTCCTCTTGATTCTCTTGTTTAATTTTGACTTCGAATAAATGCTCATTATCAGATTAAAATACACCTTTTTTTCAGTTTGTCAGCATCTTGAATGAGAATTAAGCTACATGAAATTGTATGTCTGCATCTTATCCATTATACACATTTAAATGAATACCATATGTGTTTTTATTGTTTATTATCTTAACATGGTGAATATATTGTTTGATGTTTCTGCGTGGCATTTCTAAAAAGCGAACTATGTTGACATCTATTTCCTTAGGTAGGAAGAGGGACGTACAAATCAATACACAGCTCTCATTTGTTAATATTTACTTTAGATTTTTAAATCTACATTGTGAGAGATGAGTCTGTAATTTTTATACCTTTCAATATCTTTGTGTACTCTTGGTCTCAAGGTTGAACACATAAGACAAATCTCAAATGGTTTCCTCATTTCCTATTTGCAAGAATAGTTTGCTTATTGATCACATTATTTTTTCCATAACTGTCTGGAATAATCACGAGGATTGTTTTTAAAGGAAATTTTAATAATTTAGCAAAGCTTATATTCCTACACTCACTAGAAGAACTTTGGATTTGAATAGAAAAGAATCACATAGGTCCCTCTTGTTTGTCCTACGGAGGAAAAACTTCTTATTCTGCAGTTTTGTTTTGTTTTTTGTTTTTTTTGTTTTTTTCTGAAGAGTCCTTCAGGCAGCTCCCTTGGGGCACATTTTATTCTTTCTTTTTCATTGCCTGAGGCAACCAGTTTTGCACAGGATAGAATATTTATAGAGAAATGAACAAGCAGTCAATTTAAAACTCCATTTGTATTCAAGAAGTTCCTTTCTTGCACAATTTTATTTCCCCCAGAGCATCTCCATGAAGCTGGAAGCTGAATTAAGAAAAAAAAAATTCCATTATCAATTGGCCATTGCTTTCTCCATCCCTTTCCTCCAGGTTTCATTTTTATGTGACAGAGGGGAATTCTAATATATTTCTACAGAGTGAATTATTATATGCTTTTCAGTCATCAATTCAGGTTTGTATTTTAATGAAACACAAATATTCAAAAAAAATAGCATGACCCATAATTTGAAATTCAGAGTGTTACTTTCTCACTTTTACAAGTGAATGTTCATCAAGGATATATATAAATTATCATTTACCTCAAGTTGATTGATATTCTGTGCTCTTGAGATCACCACTATGTGCTAGTTACACTTATTGTCTGTATTATGTACTGATAATTTTTGTGATTTTATTTATGGTGGTAAGAAAAAAATTAAAGCTAGAATGTGAGGACCAGGCCTATGAATGAATCCAATAATAGTGAAAGAGTATGATGTAAATAAAATATGTTATTTCCTATGTAAAACTAAAGCATTCACTTTAAAAATAAGCTTTTAAACTGGCTTGGAATTGAGCTGTATATTTATTTTATATGAGTTTGTGTGTCCTGTGTACTTATTTACCTACCTCTTATATCTTAAAAGCAATCCAAGAGCAATCCAAGCCAAGACCTAAGAACAAGTCAAATTTGTCAAGTATATTTTGCCATTTGTTTTATTAGTAAAATATATTTTTCTTCAGGTACAAACTAATGGATTTGACTATCTTGATTCTTCTAGTATAATAATATTGATTTTAAATCAAGTTGAAGAGCTTAAGGAAGATTATATGAAGAGAAGATTGGCTATACTTATTACAAAAATGAAAAAAATTAAACTTCAAGGGCCATATTAGCTATAAGACTAAAATACAGGTATACAGGCAACCTGGATGGACAAATAAAATCATTCTAGTCCAACAATGTTCTCCATAGATCTAAAAGGGGACAAGGATAAAAATGTGTTAAAATATAAAAAAATAAAATAATTCCAGTGTGCCCTAGATATAAGCCAAAACATTACTTGGCAGTGCAGACATCTTAAATTCAAGATAACAGAGATAGTGATGAATCTGTGCTGAGGAGATCAATTTTGGCTACCTGAAAAACAATATCACTTAAATGAAGACTACTGTGCTAAATCTTGCAATAATACAAATAAAACAAAATTCTGAAACCAAGATGTTTCACTTAACATTTTTACTAAAGCTTTAAGGAATAATGAATACCATTTTTGTCTACCTCTTCCAGAAAACAGAAGAACGCTTTCCAAACAATTCATAAAGCCAGGATAAAAAAAAGAAAAACTGCAGACTCAAATCTATCAAAGGATGTACAGAATCATCCTTAACAAAATGATAGCAAAAATATTTACACACAACCGAGATATGTTTATATGAGGTTTTAAACCTGGATTAATAGTTGAATATCAAAGAAGTTCTTGTTTTCCAAGTGTATAATAAAAATCACATGACCATAACAATTCATGTATAAAATGTATTTGATAAAAAGACTAATTTTTAGACCTTTAGGTAGGATCATATTTATAAATGTTTTATAGATTTCTTAAAATAAAATTACATATGTTTATATTTCTAATTTGGTAGAACCAAGCAAACAAATGAATTATGAATTCAGAGCTAGGTTGCAATGTACAACTCCAAATACTAAAGTCAGCTTTATTCCTAAATAATAACAAACATATTTATACACTGATGTCCAATAATTGGAAGTCAATATATAATGTGCTGAATTAGTGAATCAGAAGACATATTATTTAGCAAAATGTAGAAAGACAAATACAATAATAGCTAAAATACCAGGTGTGATGGTGTATGCCTATAACCACAGCACTTAGCAGGCCGAGGCAGCAGGATCTCCAGGAGCTCCAAACCAGCCTGGCTACCATAATGAATTCAAGGTCAGCCTGAGATATATAACAAGAAGCTATCTCAAAAAAAAAAAAAAAGAAAGAAAGAAAAGAAAAATTAAAACAATAGTGGCAGTTCTAAGAAGAAGTAGAAGAGAAAATGTAGAGGAGACGTTCTAAACACATCTGATAGTTTTAGAAATTAAATTGCTTAGTATTATTTAATATTTAAACAAACTTTTTTTCCAAGAAAAAATGAGAAAGTATGGACATACGTTATAGCAAGTGGAAGAAATCACTTGAGTTGTAAAAAACGTAGGAGGTCAACACACGCTTGTAACTGAAACTCCTTTCATATTGTGATTCCTTTATTTATTAGCATTCATTTAACACTGTTTGACACATATATTACATGCATCTTTTAATTTCATTACAATTTTTAAGTCTAGACACTTTAGTAATTTTTGCCCTTAAAATTAAGGTAATAATATATTTCATTTTATGTAACTAAAATATTCAGCAAAACAGCTTTGAGTTGTGAAAGAACATGCCTGAGTTTCTATCTTTTCTGTTGTTTTGTTAATTTTTTTGTTTATCTCTTCTGCTAGTTCCCTAAGGATTTTGATAAGTTGGAAATGAATAATATCTTTTGATGTCTAAAGCAATAGACAAGAACATAATAGCTTAATTCTAAAATATCATTAATGTCCATCGCTCATATTATTGAATGATTATGAAACATGTTTCATACAACCACATAAACCTGGCTTAATAAGTCAGCCTATTTAAAATACATTTATTCGAAGGGACAAGAACAAAAGAGAAAATAGAAGGGAAAAATGGAAACAAAACTCTTGTATATAAGGAGAGGAAGAGGGAAAAAGGGAGTGGGATGGGAAAAAAAGAACCAAATTATATCACATACAGCTACAAATTCCCTATGATGAATATCGTTATATGCATCTAAAGTGTATCATAAATGTTTTGCTTTAAAAACATAAAATACATTTACTCAAAATACATTTATAAATTGCTTCATATATATAGATCCTTTGCTGAACCTGGAGTGCTCAAAATGAAATAAAATAATCATATTTCACTGGGAATGTCAAAATAAGGCAGTGGAAATCACCAAACATCCAAGTGAAATATGGGTAAGATATAAAGGAGATATAAATGATTCATTATCACTCTATAAAAACAAAATTGTTACTACTAAATTATTAAGATAAATATTATTTCATAATTTAAATTACTTTGAATCAGATTTTATAGGTGTATCAATATATATCTGTGTTTTGCAAAGATGTTTTAATTATTCAGTGGGTGTTACAAAGACCAGAAATTAATCAAGACCTCAGTCGGGATAATTTTTATTTATAGAGTAAGTTATTTTTCTATACTCTGCTTTGTGTCTCTAACTCCCTCATTAATTTTCTTTAAGCTTCCTATAGTAGAGTGCAATGTCCTCAGCTATTTCCAAGAGCACTGAGATTTTAATATAGTATCCTATTCCCTAGCTTATATTGTAAGACTATTAGCCATATTATTCCAATATTGCTATAGCACACAATGAACTGTGTTAAATACTAATCAAATATTTACATAAATTGGATGATATTATTAATATGAACTTTGCTTAATATGTGTGAATCCATTGATTAATTCAGCTAATAATTTCAGTAGGGTTCTCTGATGGATCTTTGATTCACGATGCATTTGTTGAAAATACCTGCTTGGAAGTTATAAAATATAATTTATTTTTGGTACTGGGGATCGAACTCGGGTCCTTGCACTGGTGAGGTAGGCGGCAGAACCACTGAGCCAAATCCCCGGCCCTGTAAAATATAATTTCTACTACTTTACATGCAATCTCTTCAGATAATGTTTTCAAATTAGAAAGGTCAAAGCTTCACAATTACATTTTCCTTGAAATATTGGCATTTTAAAAAAATCACATAAAACCTAAAAACAATATATCCCTCAAATATTCTTAGACCTAACATAAATATTGGGTTTTAGAAAAATCAAAATAATCTATTGTAGTTGCTTGTCACAAAACTAGGTGTTGAATTTATACGCAAATCTCATGCATATTTTAAGTAGCCTCTGAACATTTATACTGATATGTGTTGATTTCTTTGTGATAAACATTTGGATAAAAATAGGTAGGTACCCCATGGACTGACTTGAGATTTTTGGCTGTTTTAAGAAATTTAATACAGAAGTTGTTTCTCAGGTAGTTCATTAAAATTTTACTTCTCAGGCAGGGGATTTAGCTTAGTCGTGCTGCCACCTGCCTTGCAAGTGCAAGGTCCTAAATTTGATCCCTGATACAAAAAAAAAAAAAGAAAAAAAGATTTCCCTTTTCCTCATCCCTTCCCCAAATATTTCCATAGGGTTTCAATTCCATCAGGCCCATATTTCAGTGAATTATAACCTCTGGCCTCAAATCTAGAATTTCATTGAGAGAAATATTAAATTATGTATATGTTATTTTATTTATTATGTAGAATGTTTATAGGGATTAATATTCTTGAATTGTGTGAGCGATAAGCAGGAATATTCTCTAACAATTATACTTTAAAAATCATAAATTTGAGAAGATTAATTACCTCAACGAAACTGTTATAATGCTTGAAATTATTTGACCATGGAGATAAAAGAATATTCATCTAATTGGCAATTTTGAGTATTTAGACAGGTGCAGTATGAGCCCTGCTACACCTCAGTCTTAGCACAATTCAGATTACCTAAAATAAAATTTCCCTGAGAAGAGATTAATCTGCATCTTGAATACTGACACATAATGCATGAGAAATGGTTGTACAGGCTTGATTTCATGTGAACCGAGGTGTGAGCAGTAGAAGTGGAAAAAAGCCTTGGAAAAGCTTTCTTTATTGAAGAAGAGAACATTAACTCATGTCAAATATTGTCTGAAATATTAATCATCTCTATAATTAGATTTAATCACCTCTAAAATGTTAGTAGGTCTAATTAAAACTGAATTAATTTATTGTCAATTACATAAACAATATATTCCATTTTATTTTTATTATAACTTACTCCATTTTCTTTGTCTTTAAATTTACATATTTATACTTTATTGCTTTCTATTTTGTTTTGCAAACAAAACTCACAAAACCAAACAGTTATAATCCAAGAATAAGAGCAAAATTATGACGTATGTAGTAATTGGATACAAGTATATAAAATTATAAAATATTTTACTTTCTTTTTTCATAGTGTTATTAATGCTGTCAAATAACTTTAAAAACCTGATATTTTTTTTGCCTAATAATTCAGAGTGCACGTAGCTTATTAATACATTTAGTAAGTGTGTTTGCTTCTGTAGATCTTGTTAAACACAATTTAAAAGCGCATAGGTATACATACATGCTTAGAGAGAAGATATTCTTCCGAATCAGAGAGTCTGTTCTTCTAACTGCACTGAGAACAGTCCTTACATATCTACTGCTTCTGTTGGAGAACACAGTCATGAATACTTAGGTTATCATTTCATTTTCATTTTTTAACACCCTGCAATGGTTTTTGAAATTTAAATCCCCAGCCTTCATTCACAGACACATTTATCACAACTTTATATAGTTGCTATTTAGTTTTGTAGCATTTGAAAATGTTTATTCAAATTTATTTCAATACTATATTAAAAATAAATAATCTTGTCAGAGCATTATATATTTTGCTCTATCATTTATGAGTTGGAGCTATTTATTTTTCTTTCTTATCATTCCCTGAATTCACTCCATTTTTCTTAAGTGATATCAATATTCGGACACATGGCTGTGAATTTGAGAAAAATAAGATTTATAGATACTCCTTATATATGAAGCTTGAGTTCCTTGCAGAACGGAGGTACTATTTATTGAAACAGAGAAAACAGTAGAAAAACAGATTTTACAGAAGAGCTATTATGCATGGGCTTTCTTTATGTCGATACTCAATGGAGTGCCTAGTAGGTAATAGAGTGGAGCTATCAGAAAGTCAGACATGAATTCCGAGATAATTTCCATACAGAGTCAACATAAATAAATTCTACTAATGTTAAGAGAATTGTCCATGGGAGTTTCCCAATTAAAAAGCATTTGTGAGGAAGCTAGTATCAACATCCTTTAGTTCAACACTCACAAAACACATCTGCACTTAAGGAGATAGGTATCTCACTCTTTGCCCACAGAAAAGACTCTTACTATGGAGACTCATGAACTTTCTCAAGAACAGAGTGTTAGAATTTTCTATTTATTTTCAGCCCTGGTTGGGTAATTTTTGAAGATGTACGGATTTTCCCCATACTAGGTACTATCAAAAAGTAGAGTAATTCCATAAATGATTGTCTTAGTAAAACTTGTCTATGGAAACGATAGACCAGATCAAGGACCTAGCTGCAATTTATCATTGAGTAGTTATTGCTGACTCTTGCAAAACACACTGATGCTGTTTTGTCTCACTTTATTATATTCAGGATGGCCTTGTCTGTATTCATGCTAGAAAATTCTTGTCTATCAGAAGAATAACGTAGCCTAGTTCCATCAGTCCAAATTGTAGTAATGGTGAGATTTTAGTATGAAATGAGAGGAAAGTATATGAGTTTAAAATCTGGCCATAAATCTTAGACTAGATCCAGAATTTAAAGAAATAAAAAGCCCCATGAAAACAAATTAAGAATAAGGTCTAAATATCTGCTGCTAGACATCAGTAGTTTAGATCATATTCCCCCAAAGGTCACATGCACTCTTAGGCGATGTGGTTGGATTATACTCATGCTAGAACTGAATTGCTCTTAGTAGAAGTGCTGCCAAAGGAAGCACCTGAGTTGCTCTTCGGAAGTGAGGTCTAGTTAGGAGACACAGATCACTGGAGGTGTGACCTGGGAAGGTAAATTTATTTTGCTCTTTCCTCTGCTTTCTGACTTCCATGATGTGAGCTCTGCTCTCCTATGTTCCTCTGCCTGACCTTTCCAGCCTTGAAGCTGGTGGAGCATCATCTGTAACCGTAGTCAAGATAAACCACTACTGCTTTCAGTGTTGTTGGTGGGTACAGTGCCTCCGCCATAAGATAGTGACTAAACCACCAATCAAAGGACACCACTGTGCTTTCACCTTCTGCTCCTCTTTCTCTCTCTTTCCTCCTTGTCTTTAAGTCGTTCTTATGAGTCACAGCAAAAGAGATACAACAAAAATGAAGACAGGGGGCCTAAATGTTCCCCCTCCTACGTACTGCTTGCTGTAGGCTTGAATTCAAAAAGGGAATTTTAATAACATTAGGATTTTTTTATGCTATGGAACTATTCTGATTCATTACAGTACAGAGAAGGTAAAGGTATTTTATAATTTTACATTTTTTAATAAGTGAATTCAATATGGAGAATTAATATATGCACAGTGGAGATTCTTACTGTCTTCTTACTTGGGCATGTAATGACTTGAGTAACAGTTCAACTTGAAAAACACAATCCTGTTTGATTGCATAAGCACTTACTATTAAGCACGCATTAAATAGATTTAAATTTTTTTCATATTATTAGTACATACTTGGTGTATATGACACATTCATCTTGGGGAGTAGGTATGTGCACGTAAGGCAAAATTAAAAAAAAAAACAAGATAAAGGCTGGAAAGTAGGAACCAAGGGGATAGATCTTTCAAGATATCAGTACACCCAGAATAGAGGGGAGGGAGGCAAAATTTTAAAAAATTAAGATATACCATGTACAGCAATGTAATAACCACAATGAACGTAAACCTTATATGTTATAAATATGAGCTAAAAACAGAAATAACAATAAAAATAATGAAAATGGCAAAAGGATATCTAAAGAAAAGGTAGGTGGGAAGACAAGGGAATTACATGGAAGATTTTTATTAAAATATAATTAGAAAAATACTATAAATTTAAAATGCATTAATTTTCACTCTTTAGAAACGTACTTGCTTCTTAATTTGTTATAAATATTACAACATATTTTTGTCTTTCTAAATTCATTATATGTGGATATCAGACTTTTTATTATTATGAAATAATAGAACCAGATTTCTACTAAAGGACAAGGAATCTTCAACAAAAAAATAGGGGTTTGGGGAAAAATTGAGAAGCAACATCTGTCATGTAAAGGTACAAGATCCCAATGATGAATTTAACAGTACTGTATATCTAAAATTTACCAGTAAACTCAGTGAAAAAATTTTTTCTGTGGTTCATCTGCTTTTCCTTTATTCCATGAGATTTGTATATTCTGCCTGTGACAGTTTCTAGGTTACTCTAAAGCAGATATAAAAAATAATAGTGCCCTTATTTTTAAGGAGTTGAATTTAAAATGATGGAGACAAACCATTACAGTATTATTTGATAAATGCTATAATAGATGTAAGTATAAAAGAAAGAATTAAAGCTGCTATTTCAAAGCAAAATTCTATCAATTACAACAAAAACCAATGTTTTTTTCTATATTCTTCTCCACTGTAGCCATTAAAACAAAACAAAACAAAACTTCTCTCCCAGAATAATTAGTGAAACATAATGTTAGAAATGCTTTCAGAAAAAACTAAAAATTCCTAAAATAACCTACTTGCACTTTAATCAGATCAAACACAGAAAGGAAGTAACAAAATATGCCAACACACCTGGTCATTACCCCCTATGGCTCAGACACTTCCCGAAAGGTTGGCATTGATGTGTCAAAGTTAGTAGCAGGTGGTTTCCGACTCTCTGTTCCCTCTGGTGCTCAATGTCAGTTGGTTTCTACTTTTTTCAAAAAAGTGCACTAAACAAATTAGCAAGCAAAACCCACAAACCCTTTTTGACCACATTTATGCAAAAGAGAGGCAAGAGAGCAACTTCACTCATCATATGAAGACATATCGACTCATTAAAAAGTATTTCAGCTTCTTACTTGCAGGTCAAGGGACAGTTCCTGGGAACTCTATAGTTTCTAGCCTACTTTATTATGTATTGTTAAACAAAATATGCTTTGGATTTTTTCCTCCATTCAGTACCTGATCATATGTCTATTCTGTTTAATTGTGTGGACTCATTCATATCTCATGTAGATACATTTGACTCATTTTATTTTGATTAATGTTTGCGTTGGTCTTAGAGTGTGACATGAACTTTACTAAGTGTTTCACAGATCTTAGTGCATTAATCCACTTGGTTTCATGATTGAGGTATGGCTATTATTTCTCCTTTAGACATCAGCAAGCTCTGTCTTACTGAAGTTACAACGACAGGCTCAGGTCACAGTTATTGAGTGAGGAGTCGCACTTTGCACCCAACTTGTTGGGCTCAGTTGAACTTAAGCACGTGGTAGTGCTTTTAACCCACAGTTACACTTTCTTAATTCAGCTCTCAGCAATTGGGCTGCATGTCGTTGAATTTCTTCATCACAAATTCAGGAGAGTTTAGGTCTGCACTGAATATACAAAATGACTCAAACTTACTACTTACATGTACTGATTTCAATTTAAATGACTGCATCCTGATGAACTGGCTCAAAATGTCGTATCCATTTCAGATTTAAACTTGGAATTCTTACTAGTGTTAAGTGGAACTCCAGTAATGTGGGACTTAATATTTCACCAATCATGGATTTAGTATCTAGATATGTAATATAAAGTAGCTATGATAATAAACGTTTTCTTCAAAAAGTAATAAATTCGGAGAGGATGCAGGGCAAGAAAAGAACCCTCCTATATTGTTAGCTGGGACATAAACTAGTATAGCGTCTATGGAAATCAGTATGGAGTTTCTTAAAAGTCCTAAAAATAGAATTTCCATTCACCCCAGATATACCTCTCCCGGTTATACTCATGAATGATTTAATGGCCTCATACTACAGAAAGAAATGTGCATGTATGTGTCAGGCACATGTGCATGGCTTCACAATTTACAGTGCCTACACGATGGAAACGCCTAGTTGTTGGTCAACACATGAATGGGTAAAGAAAATATGATACGTATACACAATGAAGTATCATTCAGCCATAAAGAATAATAAAATAATGTCATCTTCAGGAAAAAGGGTGGATCTGAAAACCACCATACTGCATGAAATCAGCCAGACTCAAAGTCAAATTTGTATATTTTATTATTTTATATGTGGAACTAAAATGTAAACAGATAAATGAATATAATGGAGAAAGGAGAAGAAACTGGATGGTAGACTTGGATGGGAAGGAGAAAGGAAAGGCTGGGACCATTTAAAATGGTCAAAATAGATTTTATACGGGTACAATCTTCCAGAATGAACATAAACATATTTATTACAAACATGTGCTAATAAAAAAGAGAATGAAATTTTCTCATTTAATTTAACACATAAAAGTTCACAAGCTTCCCAACTCATTTTTATTAATGTCATGAATGTGATATATACGGTATTTTAATTTATTCTTCTTAATACTTGAATTCTTATACTAATGCTAAAATACATTCATGGCTATTTTATTCTTTTCCCCAGATGAACTTTCAGTTATAAACATATGTCATTTTAAGTAAGATTTTAATGATATTGCTTAATTTCACTGTGATCTTCATTCTCCCACTTCTGATAACATCAGCAAACATTTTCTGCAGTGACAGGGACAGCCTAGTAGAAAAAAAAAAGATTATAAAATAATCTATTGCCACTTTCACTTTTCACTGTTTAAAATCTACTCATTGCTTATTTTTTCTAAAAATTCACTGATATTTGTTAACATAAAGCAAGCTTCATCTCTCTGTAGGTAAATAACAAAAAATAAGTATCAAACATCATTAGTTCAGAAATTCTAATTTACCTCTTCTAAAATTTGAAGAACCAAGGAAAAATTTTATGGTACTCTTTGTCCTATTCTGTATTAACTATATACTATCTTAGTTTTCTATCTTTAATTGTTATCCTAGTAAACCAGATGAAATATATAACTAGCTTTAGTTTTATATTTCTGAAATTCAGTGTCTCTAGAGTATATACATAAATCAAATTCTTTCTTTGGCTTCATAAATTACCCCTTTCCAGACTAGAGTAAATGCTATTGATTAATCCAAAATGAAGTAAAGACATATTATTTCTATATAAGTTAATAAAAAGATATATTCCTTCAAATACTACAAATTATGTTATCTTTTAGTTCTAGCATGAAAAATTTACCTTTAGAGCTTTTCAAACTCAATTGACTCTAAAATATAAGAAAGTTTAAAATCTCTACAAGTATTAATACTTAACGCTGTAAATGTCATTTTTGGCTTTTTAAAATTTTAATCTTATATTAGGATTAAAAAATAACACCCAATGTAATTTTCAACTTCTGATTTTCTGGAGTCTTCGTTTGTTTGTTTGTTTGTTTTGTTTTTTGAGGAAGGATCTCACTATGTAGTTGAGACTGACCTAGAACTCACTATGTAGCCCAGGCTGGTCTTGAACTCACAGCAATCCTCCTGCCTCAGCCTCCCGAGTGCTGGGATTACAAGTGTGCACCACCATACCTGGCTTCTGGAGTCTTTCAGATGCATCATTGTGCAGACAAGAAAGTACATTAGCATTATTTTCTCGTATTTTCTTAGTTTTTGTAGTTACTCTATTTAGTTGAGGAAATCCTGGTTAACAGTAATGAAAAGTAATACTACCCTTCCCACTGAAATGTTTTTCTGTTGGAGAAATCCAATTTACTGAGAATGTACATACTTCTAACATTATGGCCACAAGTCTCAGGGCAAGTTTTCTCTAGTCTGAAGGTCCAATTTGGGAAAAGAGAAAGAAAATTCTCAGTGTTATATATGCTTAATGGTCAATAAGTATGTATAGTATTGGACTGAGTTCAAAGTAAAAGCAACTGCTATGTTATTGAACCAACTAATCTGGAGAATTCTTTGTCAACATTACTAAAACTTTGACAAAGGATTAATATGTTATAGTTATGGGGCAAAGTAACCATTAATGAATTACTAAATTAAGATTTATCACTTTCTTACACACCCAAGGACTGGTGACTTTATTGTGGCTTACTACACTATAATTAATATCATTAATAGTGACTTTTAGTTACTTTGGATAAAATACTGTAATATTTGATTGCCATATTCTGAGTGGAGATTTATATACTATGAGCTTGATGTTAAGAAGAAAAGTCACAAATTACTTTTGCTGACATTTATGATTTTTTTCTCAACTATATAAAAACAAAAGTTTGAAAATAAGAAACCAAATTAAGAAAATGGAGTTTTCTAATAATCTTTCAGTTATTATGGATGGAACTAAAGAAGCTGAAATTTTTGCAAAATTGTACTTTAAAATTCAATTTACAGGTACTAAATACAATTAACCATAGTGAAACTTGTAATGTCACTAACTTTCTCACATACATAGGAACATACATATTGTACATATATTTACATTTCTACATCTATCAATCTATCTTTATGTGACTTGTCTTAACCACCTTAGTAAACCCATACACATTCAAAAGGATATTTTTAAAAATTTAATTTTAATATAATACACGTGGATATTAATAAAGAAATTATAAAAGCTATCCTATGAATAAATAATTTTTCACAACATAAATGATTAAAGAATAACAATGATAAATGCACTGTATATGATGATCTAAAAAAGATATATTTTAATTTGCTAATCTGTCATCATTTCCTAATAATACTATCGCTTTTAACTTTTTTTAAAACTTTTTTTTCAGCTTTAATTGAGTTTATTGGTACATTTTAGGGATACAGTACAGTTACATTTATTGTTAGGATTCACTTTTAACTTTTTTGCCTAAAACATTTTAAGTATTCACAAATTATCTCACATTATGTATAATTTTGAACAATTTTTTCCTATTCCACAATATTTATTATTCTCTTTAATCTTTATTTTCACTTTCAGTTTCTCATACCACAGAGACAATGAGATATTTACACATGTGATTGATTTATGTCACTTAATTGCACTCAAGTGCATCAATTTCCCTAAACATGTCTCATCCTTCTGTACAGCTAAATAGTACTCCATTATGTAAAAAAGAAAAAAATTCACATCTTTTTAATCCTTACATCAGTTAAAGAGCATTTGGGTTATTTTTAAGATTTAGCTATTACAAATTGCATCTCTATAAATATGGATGTGCATATATCGCTGTTGTATGATATTTTTACTCTTTTGGGAAGATAGGCAATAGCTGGGTGAAGTGAGACCTCTAATCCTAGTTGTTGAGGAATCTCTACATTCATTTCTACAGCAGTTACACCAGTGTATACTCCCACCAACCATGGAGAAAAGTTCCTTTCTAACCACAGCCCTGCCAGCATCCCTTGTTTGCTGATTTTCTGATACTGGCCAGTCTTTCAGAAGTGAGAGGAAATCTCAGCATGGCTTTAGTTTGTATTTCTAGAATGACCAGTGATGCTGAACATTTTTTCATCTAATTATTTGCTGTTTCTCCTTCTTCATTGGAGAAATGTATATTCACCTCAAATACCCATTTTCAAGTCTTATTTAAAGCACGAAACTTTTATGATTTCATAAAAATTATTTTTGTTACAAAATTACAAAATTATATTTTGAGTGTTTTCAATACCTGCTATCTATTCTACACTGATTTTTTTCATTTAAATATAATATAGGCTATCTGATTTTAGACTAATATCCCATCATGGCATAATTTTTTTAATCCTGATGCTTTTAATTAGAAATTACTATTTTTTCTATGTATGAATTTTAAACACATAATAAATATATTCATATTTAAACCTGGCACTCCTAAATATCACTTCTTTGCCTTTTAAAATGCCCTTCTGTTTCTCTACCTCTTGTCACCCATGTCATTACTAATCATATTTTTAAAGATTAGGAAAAATTAATCAGAATAATGATTGGCTGCACATTGATACAGGAAATAGTACTTAATATGAGTTTTTACTTATTGAATCAATTTTCCCAATAATCTTTAGGAAAATATCTAGTGAGTAGATATTTTTAACTCTTCTAAAAAATACTCTAATGTTAGCAAGCTTTTTGATATTAAATGATGAAACCAAGAGTAACAGATTAAAAATATTTGCTGCTCATCATTTGTGATATACTTCTACTCCAGAACAGTTCAAGTACTTGTTCCGGTCCTTGAGTATATAAATAATTAGGAAACTTGTATATTTGCTCTCAATTTGTTTATACTTGTACATTTGATTTAAATTTGTTGATATTTATATACCATATATACAGGCTTCTATAAATTGCAGCAACAATAAAAATATTGAATTTAAATTACTCAGATATATATTATAAACAATGGTATTAAAAATCACAGAAACAAATAAAAATTTCTGGTATTGTGAGGTGAAAAAGATAATTGGAAATATTCACAAAAGAATTGTAGTTTTGTGAAATATTAGAACATTAGGTTCTAAAGTACCTAGGCCAAAAATGTGTTAGTAGAAGTGAAGAGTGTCACTTTCAAGCCTAAGTTTTAAAACTACTACATGTACAAATTCTCTATGATGAATGCTATCATTATGTATATCAAAAGTGTACCATTCAAATTAAATTTACAAAAAGGAAGAGTATTTTGAGAGGAATTAATGACAATGTGTCTGCTATTGAAATAAAAATATAAAGCCAGTCTAAAACATACCATATCATCTCTGCATGGCCATAGTAGTTAATGGAAACATATGACAAGAAGTAACTACCTTCAGCCAAGGTCTTGAGTGTTGCAATGAATCAGAGTCTGCCTGTTGTTCCAAAATACATAATTAGTATGAGTGAAAATAACAATATTGGGTTTTGTTTGAGACATGGGGTTTTTTGTTACTGCTCTACAATTTAGTCTTCCATTCACAATATTACATATAAAGGGTGCTTCCCTAATGTAAAGTATGTGACATTGGCTACGCGATGGTCAACAAGCATTGGAGAAGTCAACATTACATTACACATTACTGCATGATAGTTCTGGGTGAGATGTCACACTTAGGCCATACATAGAAAAGCCTTTAAACCTTAAATATAACAATTTGAAAATGAATAGATCATGTTGGCTAATTTCATCTTTAATATTAAGTTAATAAATTTAAAAATGGAAAATATTAATGTTAATGAACATGGGGGGATTAAATAAAGCCCATGAACTCAGAAATATACAGCAAGAAAGAAGAGCAATTTTACATCCTTGTCTTGTAAAAATAACATGGGAAGCCATCGTTGGACAAGTTCCAAGCCAAATCCAGTTTTCACGTAGAGGTCACATCTAAGTGTCTGATGCTTGTGCCTACTTTTTAAAATATTTAAATGGTTAAGATAACTAGTGGTAGAGTCCATCTAAGAGTACAATAATTATTAATAGCTGGTTAAAAATTCACAGAAGAGAGAGACTAAATGTGTGTCTCTTCCTGTTAAGAAAGTAACAAGACATGTGGCTATTCCATTAGCATCTGAGAAAAAAAAATACTCATAGTTAAGGAGAGAAAAATGTATATGGAGATTGGTCAGATAAGCAAGGACAGACCAAAAATCTAAAACTTAACAGTGCATTTGTCTACTGATACATGGTATGGACTGAATTCAAGCTGCTATGAAGCAAATACATTTTAAGAAGTGTTTGCTTACAAACATGGTCAAGCAAGGCCATAACCCATCCTGATGCTGACACTAACAGAGGAACTGAGAGGCTCTATGCATGGTTCCAAAATAATGCCTGCAGAGACTTAACTGACCTTGACAGATAGCAAGAGGTTCATGTTGATTGACATAGGTCTTTCTCTAACTTGGTCTGAAACACCTAGCAGAAACGAATAACCCAAAGAGATATAAAATAGTGCCATAAAAATAAAGCTAGATTTTAAAAGGGGCTCCAGTCACTGACTCCTTCTGGCAATTTTCAGTTCTAGCAGTAGCTGACCATGATAATGAATCAGTAGGAAAAACTGGTGAAATCTATGAGCTGAGCTACAGTTTTATATTTATTAGTGAAGTTTATTCTTCAATTGTCTCTTATCTTACAGAAAAAACTGGAGAGACTTCTAAGGCCAGCAGGTTCAATCACTATTTCATTTTCTAAGTCTGACTTTCTCCCCAACCTGCCCTTTCACTCTAGTGTGCTGATGTGTAGATTATACATACTCTGATTTCTTAAAAAAAATTTTTATTCTTGCCTAGAAGCTGCCAAACTCCAAGCTATCATACAAATGGAACCAATGACAAATGTGTTAGACTTCTTTTCCTGTAATACACCAGATCATACAACTTCTATGTTGGATTCTGACATTCCCTGGACATTCTCCTAATCCTCTTTGTAGGCCATATTCATAGCAATCCTACTGATCTTACAACTTGGCCCATGCATTTTTCACTGTTTCTTTGGCTTTTTCTCCTCCAGACATAAAAGCTATGCAGCTACCAAGATGACAGTGCCTGGTGCCTATCAAAGGCCTTATCTAAGACTCAAGGTACAGTAACTAACTGCTGATCACAGCTATGACCCTCTTCAGCTCGAAATACCAGAGCTGTCTTCACCTTTTGATCCTTCACGGCAGTTAGGTATACTTCTTCAGAGGGGGAATATTGCAGATAGTAATATATCTTGTAGGTAGTTAAACAGGGGCCCCCTCAAGGAGCCAACCCTCAAGGAGATAATACAGCAAGAAGCCAACATGGAGGACAATAAAGACATGCACTACGAGCAGAATTGTAAAAGGACAGAAACTGTTATACACTTTTGCTTCCGCTGGGAATAAATAGCAGCAATTGATATTCTAAATAGGTATCAATCACCTCGATGGGGGACCAAGGTCTTAAACCAGCCTTTCCAGGAAATGTCCCTGACCCAAACCCTTACTAAAAACCCTTGTAGGCTTGCTACATGACTTGCTCCCCCATTTGACCCCCACTTAATGACTAGTACCTGGGTGACTGTACTTGTAATCTTACTGGTTGGTCATGGTTTTGCCCCACCTCATGCCCACCTTGTAATGTTCCATTGCATCTTATAGTTTTGTCCCTCTTTGTACCTGCCTCACCACATGGCTCGGCTGTATAAAACATCGTTGAGAAGTGGGGTGAGCAGGCAACCCACTTTTCGGTGTCCCTTCTAACTCTCTTAGACAGAAGCTTTCCTTCCCTCAATAATTTTTTCCTAGCCTGAAAAAAAAGAAGTGGTTGCTTACAAATGCTTAATTTACACATCTCCATTATTTTAATAATAAATGAATTCATATTTCAGATATTGCCCTAGATATTTTGGTAACTGGAAGAAATACTGGTTGATATGTTCTGATCAAACAAAAGCAAACGATGCACACAGAAGAATACTAAAGCAGGAAAGTTTGAGAAATATTGGTAGACAAAAATATTAATATCTAGTGTGCCAAATAATTTAATATACAATGACACAGTCATATGACACTGCTAAGAGAACGGAAGGCACAAAATTATTTTTACTCCTTTTACAAGAAAACCTCTGCTAACCTTCAGGGTGAATATTCCTTCACCATAACTATGTTCCTTATTGTAATATAAATATTGGTTTTCTATAGTGTGATCTCCCTTGGTAGGAGAGCAAGATGAATGTGAGCAATGCTGAGTAAAATAGTTCTGATAAGAGCAGCTTCTGATAAAATGTCAACCTGATTTTCTACTCTCTAATATATCTACCAATCTAGCACAAAATCTAATTCAAGGTTTGATTATCATATTTAGACTCTACACTCTGATATTGAGAACCTGAAATATCATCTTTCAATTTCTACCTAAATTTAATTGTAACCCAATAGCTGCCCATTCCTTCAAAGTAATAGAGAAATTTTTGAAAAGGTCTCTAGGGTTGGAGATTGTATGTCATGTGCCCTGATCCTGTTGTCTATAGGAAAAAGCAATGCAAATCCATTGCATTGTGATGAAAATCCATTGGAAAGACATTTCAAATTTTTATTTTAAATACTGTATGTGTATGTGATCACATACTTGCTTGTGATATATGTATTTGTGTAAATATGTATTTGTCTATGTGTAAACACCTATGCATATTGCACTTTATTCTGAAGCAACAGGCATTTTTTTTCTTGGCTTGTCCTATATTCTGTTAGTTTAGTTTGTCTAAGTAGCCATTCTAGTATTGGATGACAAGTTCAATTACATAGATAGGTAGAAAACTGCAATAAATTCTGCACTGATGCCTAAATGGAAAGGGAATCATATAAAAGACAAATAAGAGATTACTTTTACTCATTTCTTTGCATTTCAAACAATTAAGAAGAGTGGGAAACTATTGAGATTTTCAAAACCTTTCAAGAACACAGGGATTATAAAACAAGGTAATTTTTAAATTTCCAATTAAAGTAAAAAACCTGACCAGAGACAAAAAGATGATAGGATTTTTATCAAACTCAAAGTCAATACTACAAGTTATGCCATCTGTTAGGGGTACAATTTCTTTAAATTTACAGTTGAAATAATTGAGCACAAAATTATGTAAGGGGTTTTTGGCACTGCTTACTCTCCTGTCTTGTGAACACCCATCTCTTGCCATTTAGGATAATTAACCTAACAGAAATAAATTCTGCCTCACATCTGATGGGTCAATGAATTTGTGATTTTAAAATCTGCCTGGGGAGCATGACTGTGTTACAGTCCTTAAATTAAAATAACTCTGATACATACATAGGTCTGGATCAAGCAAGCCCTAGAGTTTCAAATGCAATATAAGCTAATGTTTATTGGATGGCTCAAACAGAAATGAGTTAAATTCATTAAAAATACTGGCTCTCAAAATATAATTTAGAGAGCATTAAAATTTTTGCTTTTAAGTGGGTATTTTGTTATGAATAAGCAATATATATATCTATTTGGGATAGTAACAAAAGGTCATATGCTTGGCATATTTCTCTTTTCCAATAGCCAGGCAAGCCTTACTTACTGATCATCATGCATTCAGCTTGACAGAAGCCTTAGAATCTGTTTTCATATCAGGCCTTAAAATAAAATTGAATGGCTGAATAAACAAAATAAAACTTGATTTCTATGCATGATATGGAAAAAAATCTCAATTTTTTGTATTAAACAAAATGGAGACTTATCACTATTGCTTACTCCTGGTCACTACAAACTAGCCAAAAATCTGAGTATGGTATGGAGATAATTTTAGTGCTATAAAAACAAGGTGAGCATCACATCTATTGTTCATGAAAGTGAATGTAATTAGCTATTTGATATTTTTATTGGATCAATCAACACAAGTAAGACAAAAATGAATTAAATATTTTTACAAATCAAAATATTAGTACCACAGTGAAGTTTACTTTTTCTTTTCATTCTGTCTTTATTTCTAAAACTCTCAATTTTTATATATTTATGTGAATATATATTTAGAAAGTGAAGAGAGAGACAGAGATAAAAAACAGAGAGACAAAGACAGAGATCAAGAGACAAAAGAAGACTGTAATTCAAGTAGTTTGCATACCATATTATAGAAAATCTTTCGGATTTGAACTACATATTTAAATTACTTTAAGACATCAAATCAAATCAGAAATGTATATACTTTTGAAGATCTTTGACAGCTTGTGAAGAAACGAACGAGAACATCATTAGCTATATACGTGGCATTCTTTTACAATTATCAAGTAATATTTATTATTTTATGAGTAAATACATTTGCAATATTTTAATGAATATTAAGGTCAATGTGAAATTATTTTATATTGAAATCCCCTATATTTAGAATTAATTGTGCTATGCTTCATCTGGCTAGTTGGAATGGGGTGCCAAGGGCAGTGAAAGGAGTAATGAAATTGAATATATTCTACATCTGGCTAGGTTATGTGATATGATTTAAGTCTTTTGCTACATCTAACTTTGCTTTCTCTTCTGTAAAAGGAATAGATTGATTTGTTTATATGTAAAGATATTTCTGTCCACATTTTATCAATTGTGAATCTACAATAAGTCTGAAATCTACTATAACACTCGCTATGAAAACAACTCTGTGTGTGTGTGTGTGTGTGTGTGTGTGTGTGTGTGTCTGTGTGTTGCTAGGGATAGAGCACATGTCTTTGTGAAGTGCTAAACAAGAGCTCTATAACTCAGCTACACCCCACGGCTTAGGAAATAATTTTGAGTGACATAAAAAATGTTGGAAAATTCACATTTTATATAGGAATTCTAACAGATAATCTATAAATTAATTTCCATTATTTTATATTGATTTGTCTTATTAAATTATGAAAAAGGGTGATAAAGGTATAGTAGTTTAAAACAACAAAGAAATGAGTCATGAGAATAAGTTTCATTAGATGTCAGCAGAGAATCAAATGTTCAATGTGGTTAAAACATTTCTCCCTCCCTGACATGACCCGGGCTGGATTATGCATTGTGAGAGAAAGTGTATATGAGACAAGCTCATCGCAGTGTAACAGGCAAGTCTGCCTAAGGACAGTAGAGTGGAAAATAAAGGGCAGAGGAGTGTGGTGGACCAGACAATAGGACAAAGTCTTTGGTGGACTATTAAATAAAACATTGAAAAATAGAGCAAGTCAAAAGTAGATTTCAATTCTTTTATAAATCTGTATGGAAAACTTTCATGAAACATAATGTGTATCATGATGAGTTTTGTTCAAAATGTTACTCATAGACAAATTTGTCACATCTTCCAAATATGTAGTAAAATTAAAAAATACATTTTGGCCACTTCTTAGTGCAAATAAATTGACCAAATGAACCAAGCAAAAATGGCAATTTTCTAATTCTATTGTTCTTCAAATTTCCACTGGAAATCAATACTTTATTTTGATTTATTTAGTTAATTGCAGCTATTCAGAGTACAATTGAATTATAGTTGCTTCAAAGATTAAAATACTAATATTCTTCAGAATTTCTGAAAATAATCCTCATTCATTTCTTTAATCTGCATAGAAACTGTTTAGATTTTATTTTATTCTTATTTTATTTTATTTTATTTTTATTTTTTTGTGGTACTGGGGATCGAATTTAGGTCCTTGCTCTTGCGAAGCAGGCCACCGAACCACTGAGCTAAATCCCCGGCCCTTGTTTAGATTTTAAACAGAAATATCTTTAATTTTCAATAGAAAGCACTTAAATTTAGTAGCAGATAAAAATTAACAAATAGTTATAATATCAATGAAGGAAATATTAAAAACATACAACGGAAGTAAAACACACACACACACACACACACATACACACACACACATATCCAAGCAGTGAAGAGTTTGCATTATCAAAGACAGCCTTTTTTAAAGACCAGACTCAAACATTAAGTTAGGAGTAATGTCACCATGAATATTAAGTAACTGAGAGCTGTGCGTCGTGGTGCACGCCTGTAATCCCAGCACTCAGGAGGCTGAGGCTGGAGGATCACTGTGAGTTAGAGACCAGCCTGGGCTACATAGTGAGACTCTGTCTCAAAAAACAAAACAAAACAAAACAAAAGTTTAAGTAATTGATCACAGATGTTGTTCCCCTTACAGATAGATCAACTAGATATTATCACTAGACAGCAATATCTTGGTGAAATCCCTGAAAGGTGGGTATAAGACTGCATTGCCTGCATGTTCTATGGAATGAAAAAAATTTCACATAAAGCATAAGAGGGACACTCATCCTTGCACTGCAGCACCACTCCCCTTCCCTCAAGTCAGTACTTTGCCCCACTACAAATAAATCACCACAGAGTACACTTTCCTTAGAGTAATATGGAAAACAGGAGCAGCTTTTCTATCAATCCAGAAACCCAACTGTTTCTTCACCTTGTAGAGAATTAATGAGAAAACAAGTGTCTATACTACATTTAGAAAGAAACAAAGCAAAAAAGCACAACTCACAGAGATCAGCATGTGCATTTTAGTTAAAGTGATATAGGAGAAATAATAACTCCCAATCTGCTAGATGTCAGATTTGTTGAGTTTATGTCCCCCAAAGTTGAAGAATAAATTCTAAGGAACAACAGAGGTTAAGAGTATAAAAAATTTCTTGAGAGATACCTCCTAAGAGACACAAGGAAACCCAAAATTTGATTGCCATAGACTCCACTTTACAGAGGAATCACGAGGTGATTGTACAGCAAAATCACAAAGTGGATATAAAATCAGAAGCTGGATACAATGTGGGTCAAAAATATGATCAACTGGCAAAATTGCAAATATCATAGCTTAGAATTGATCTATCTAGCGAGGAAGCAGGCCATGTAGCAAATGTATGTGGAAAGAACAATAACCATTTTAGAAGGATCAAGAGGTCTAGGTCACCCATCTGGGGGAATGATATCTATTTAGACTTTATTGGACCAGATAATGCCAATTATATCATAACCTTTAATTTTTCATTCACCCTCAGTGAAGCATGTAGGTCTGGTCATTTTACCTTTATCTTGAGGCCTGGCCTTTAAAAGATGCACCTATAACTACAGTTGTAATGTGTTCTTATCCTCTGCACTGACTTTCTCAAGAGCCTAGACCTATCTGACTGCCTGTATTTTTACCTAACTTCCTCACCCATAATAAATGTACACCATATGACCAAAGCTGTGAATTACAGAAAAAGCACGTACTTACTGTGCCACACATAAGTCTAAATAGTGCTTCCTGCAGACCCAAAGGACTTACCTATATCCTGTCAAGGAGTGAGTCAGTCTATCACAGCATCAAGGAATATATAGTAATTTGTGACTCTACCAGATCAGAGGATTTTACAGTACCCAGCCAGATAGAGGGTATCAAGAAGATCATACACCCTAACCAAGTCAGATTTATCCCAGGAATGCAAGGATGGTTCAACATATGTAAATCAATGAGTGTAATATCTTGTATTAATAGAGCCAAGGACAAAAACCATATAATTATCTCAAGAGATGCAGAAAAAGCATTCAAAAAATTTTAACACCCATTCATGATAAAAAAAAAAACTGAGGAAAATTGGAATAGATGGTCTTTATGTCAACCTAATAAAGGCTATTTATGAAAAACCAACAGCGAACATCATACTAAATGGTCAAAAACTGAAAACATTCACACTAAAATCTGGAGCAAGACAAGTATGTCCACTGTCACCATTCCTGTTCAATATAGTACTTAAAACATTAGCCACAGCAATTGGACAAGAGAAAGATATAAAAATTAATAATAATAGAAAAGGACGAAGTTAAACAGTCATTATTTGTTGATGATTATGACACTTTACATAGAACACCCAAAAACTCCACCAAAAGACTTCTATACTTAATTGATATATTCAGTGGAGTAGCTGAATAGGTTAACATTAAAAAATCAGTAGACTTTTTGCACACAAACAACAGACTCACTAAGAGAGAAGCTAGAGAAACAGTCCCTTTCATAATAACATAAAAAATAAATATTTAAGAATCAGTTTAACAAAGGAAGTAAAAGACCTCTACATTGAGAACTATAGTACTCTTTAAAAAGAGATCAAAGAGAACATAAGAAAATGGAAATACATCCCCTTTGCCTGGGTAAAAGGAACCAATATAATGAAAATCACCCATAATTCCAAAACTGATTATAGATTCAATGTAATTCCAATTGAAAACAGTATATTTCACAGAACAAGAGAAAACAGTCCAAAAATTCATTTGGATTAAGAAGAGACTTAGAATAGTAAAAGCAATTTTAGGCAATTGGGACATGACAGGGAGTATCACAATTCCTGGCTTGAAACTATGCTACAAAACTACTGTGATAAAAGCAGCATGGTACTGGCAAAGAAATCGACCTGAGGACAAGTGGGAATAGATTAGAAGTTACAGAAATAGCTCCAGACATACTCAGCTACCTCATCTTTGACAAAGGTGCCAATAAAACTCACTGGAGGAAAGATAGCCTCTTTAATAAATGGTGTTGGGAAAGCTGGATCTCGATCTGCTAAAAATTAAAACTATACCCCTATCTTTAACCATGCACTAAGCTAAAATTGAAGTTGGTTAAATATCTAAATATCAAAACAGAAACACTAGACTTGCTGGAAGATAAGGTAAATAGATCTCACAAAGACATACACATGGGAAAAGTCTGTATGAACAAACCTAGTAGCACAGGGACTAGCACAAAAAAATCAACAACTGGGATCTCATCTTATTAAAAATCTTTTTAACCACAAGAGAAACCAATGATAGAGCTAAGTGACTCTAAAAAGTGGGAAAAATTTTTATCATCTCTTCCTCAGACAAAGGATTACTATCTATAATATATGAAGAACTTACAAAACAAGACCCCCCAAATACAAAGACTGAATTAAAAAATGGGCATTTGAAATGAACAGACACTTCTCAAAAAAAGAAGGAAAAACAGCCAATAAACATAAAAAAAATGTTCAACCACTGGCCATTCAAGAGAAGCAGATGAAAACACCTCACATCCTTAAGAAGCTGCTATTATGAAATCTACCAATAACAAATGCCGGTGGGGCTGTGGGGAAAAAGTAATCCTGTTCCACTGCTGGTGGGAGTGTAAACTGGTGCAACCACTATGGAAATCTGTTTGGAGAAACCTCAAAGAACTAGGATTGGAAGTCAGATTTGACCCAGCTATTCCCCTGCTGGGCATCTTCCCAAAAGAATGAAAAGAATCACACCCCAGCAATATATGCTCACCCATGTTTATAGCAGCATAGTTAGATTGTGATAGCTAAATCTTGGAAACAGCCCAATTGCCCATCAGCTAGAGACTGGATAAAGAAGATATGGTTTGTCTATAAAATGGAGTACTACTCAGCCATAAAGAATGATAAACTAGAGTCATTCATAGGAAAATGGATGCATATAGAGGCCATACTCTGAAGTGAAATAAATAAGTCACACATGTGGAAATACCAAATAGTTTCTCTGGTGTGAAAAACTAAAAGTATAAATAAAATCCAAATTGTATAACTGATAATGTGAAATAGGAAGAAAAGGGCTAAAGGTGTAGGAGAAATGGGAAGAATAGAGGAAAGGAAATAAGGGACAAGAAAAAAGTATGAGAAAAGGAAAAAATGGAAACAAAGTCTTTGTAAATAGGGAGGTTGGAGGGGGTGAAGGGAGGTCAGGGCTAATGGGGAAAAATGAGAATCAAGATCTGTCATGTAAAGGTACACGATCCCAATGATGAATGTAACTGTACTGTATACTTTAAAAGTACAAATAAATTCAATAAAAAAGAAGATTTTTCTATAAAATGAAGTACTACTCAGCCATGAAGAATGAGAAAGTAGAGACATTTATAGCTAAATGGATGGACAGTGATGGCATGCTCTTAAGTGAAATAAGCAGAACTCACGTGTGTAAACAGAATAGTTTTTCTGTTGTGAAAATTTAAAGTGTAAATATGGATCAAAATGCAAATTTTGATAATGTGGAATAAGAAGTGAAGCAGTAGGGGAATTTGGAGGGATAGCAGAAAGGAAAGAAAAGAAAGCAATGTGAGAAATGGAAAAAATGGAAACAAAGTCATAGTAAATAGGGAAGGGTGGAGGGGCCAAGGGAGGGAAGTGGGATGGGGAAAAAATAAGAACCAATACACAACACGTAAAGGTACAAGATCCCAATGATGAGTGTAACTTTGCTGTATACCTGGAATGTATCAATAAACTTAATGAAAAAAATCCCTGAGCTTGATGACAACATTTGAAATTATGAAGTCCTGGTGGAATATAAGAATGAAAAAGTATAAAGTAGACTTAAGAGAACTATAAAAAAAGAAAACCAAAAATAAGATAATTTACTTACGCATTGGGTCAATGTGAGGAAGGAGAAAAAAGGACTTGAAAAAATATTTAAAGAAATATCAAATAAAAATCTCTCCAACATGAAGAATGCAATGAGCATTAAGGAAATGGAGCAATCATCATAAAGGACAAACCAAACAAGAGTTCACCACAAGACATAATAATTAAACTATAGAAAAGTCCAAAACATGGAAACAGATCCAAGAGCCTCAAGAGATAAGAAATGTATTATATAAAAAAGTGCCTACACAATTGACAGCGAATGTATCAGTAGTCTTATAGGAAATGAAAGGCTGAAAAAATATGCTGATAATGCTGAAGGAACAACACACACACACACACACACACACACACACACACACACGCACAGATAAAACCAAAACACAAAACATAACAAAATAAAAATTCTTGCCAAGCAAAAATACTGTACCCCAAAAAACTGTCCTTCAGGGATAAAGATGAGGTGACACAATTTCAGATAACCCAAACCTGAAGAGAATCATTAACATCAGATTTTTACCACAAAAAATATTAAAAGCATTTTTTAAAAATGAAAGAAAACTAATGTGTGATATGAAAACATATGAATATATAAAATGATTAAAAAGAATCATCTACTGAAATTAAACAATGTAATTCTATATTTATAAGGGGAAACCACTTATATTTTAAATAGGAAGTCCAATAGAAAAAACAAAAAGAATAAATATAATATCTAGCTAGCATAGAGAAAATGTAAAATGATGTACATTAGTATATCAAAACTTCTAAATGTGGGATAGAGTTAAACCTCTACCATGCTGATTTTGCAAGCAAAACGAAATTTATGTTACTTGAAAATAACCTATTACAGTTACAGATAATTTTAGCAAGCTCTGTGAAAACCACAAAGTAGAAACCAGGAAATATACACTTAAATCAACAGCAGGAAATGAAAACATACTACTACAAAAAAAAAAAAAAAAAAAAAAAAAAAAAAAAAAATAACAAAAAAAAAAAAAAAAAACTTAACCAAAAAGAAAGAAAAAAAAAAAAAAGGAAAAGGGAAAGAAATCAACTAGAAAACAAGAAACAAGATGATAGCATGGTCTGTATGTATCCAAAATTAAATATAAATGGATGAAATTCTCCAATTTTAAGAAAACACAAAGCCAGGGATTTAGTTCAGTAGTGCATATCTCAAAAGTGCAAGGTCCTGAGTTCCATCCCCAGTACCAATACATAAACAAACAAACAAACACCGATTCCAGACAAAATAGAATAAAAAATTCCAAAGATATGAAGACTAAAACAGACTCACCTCGGTATTAAAGGTATTTGTGGACTGAAAGCCATATAGTAAGTAGGCTCCAAAGTCCCAAATTACATTATATAGATTCTAACAGTGTAATTGTTGTTTAGATAGGGAAACAGATTCTTGGTACTTACTAAACTTCCGTCATGCTAGAATTATTTGTCTCCAAAGGATCTTATGATAAATTATTTTTCAATTGTTTTAGTGTCTGGGAAGTATTATGTTTATTTTCTGACTTGGTTTTGATCCTCTGTTTTCTATAATTTTCTTTTGTTTTATTCTTATGACATATGTTTTGGTCAATGTGAATTGATATAACACCTGGAAGATTTTTTTAACAATATTTCATCTTCCTCAAAGCCCGTAATCCTATCATTACCCTGTAAGTTTTATTTCCTTTATATTCCAGGATATTTACCAAAATTTTTCTTGAAGCCTTTCCAATAACATTTTCCTTAGACAAATTTCCCAAATTATTCTTTGCATCAGAGCAGCCTCTTCTTTACTGCAATACACTTTATAGGTGTGTATAAAGTTCTATTCAATTATCTGAATTATAAATTTCTTCTAGGATGAGGTGTTCTCTTAACATTTATTCACTTTGTAAAGTGGTTTCTCATTTGATTTCAAATCCTTAAATGTTAGTTTATGGTTTTGAATTAATAACTTAATTAAACAATATAACTGTGATTATTCTTTCCAATATCTGAAGATATTGAAATGTCTGTTTATGGAGGAGGATGGATGTATCTACTGGCAGATTTCTCCATCGTCTGCTTCAGTAAGAACCTAAAGTAAGTTGAGTTTCCACCGCTCTGTTGAACCTTCAGAAATACTGACACAAGAATGAGGTGTCAGCACTCACCCAGGGAGCCTTCAACCTGTAGTCTTTCATCAGGTCTACTACACTTTAAATTGTTGGGCAAACATCTCAGTGGTGAATGTGATACACAGCAGCATGGGAAGCATGCAAACCCATGCCACAGGTTTTCTAAGAAAAACTCAATCTGCTATCCAAAGTTGATAACCTTTCCTTTACTACTATTTACGTTATCTGAAGATTTCCGAGGTTTCTGCACACTTCTTGCTAACGTGCATCCTTCTCCTAATGTGTCATTCATTTTCTTCTGAGTGCCGGTTATTACTTTGATGTGCATCACTTTTTGCTGAATGATTTTCTGAGTGCATTCTTTTCTGGATATACTTAATGTGATTTAAATGGTTTTGAGAAGAGAGAATAATCAACCATGTGAACCCAGACAGCAAGTCAGTAATGACTCATTTTGGTTACATAGGAAATGATGTTGTTCTTAAATACCTCTAGCAAAACAGATTTGTTACATTATATTGAAGTCAAATTTCAGATTTCTTTTATGGTTGAATGATGTTGTTAAACAATATGATCGACATTTTCTCTTCTACATTTGGACACAGAACATTTTTTCATATTAGTCATTCACATAATGAATCATCCTTATTTATGTTAATGACTTTCTTAGGTGATAATTTCATGATGCAACTTAAGGTGGAAAATGTAGAAAATTAATTGACAACCATTACAATTAGTTCTCAAATATATTTAAAATGTGCATTGCAATTTCTTTATAATTTGGGGAATATGAAAACTGCTAAGGAATATACTGGTAGTTGCTTTAAGCTTCCTTTTAATTTCTGTATTAGATTTCAGAAATTCATAGGTTATCATAAGACCTTAATCTATTTTTTGTTGGTGTAATATTTCAAATATGTTCTTTCATCCTTAAGCATACTAATTTATTAAAAATCTATGACTTTTTCAAAATAATTGTGGTTGTCTAATAAATTAGATATTTTGGGAAAGGTTATTTAGCTCAGTGGATCTGCCACATGCCCTGCAAGCGCAATGACCCAAGTTCGATCCCTGGTACCAAAAAAAGAAAAAAAAAAAGGTATTTTGATGAATACAAGCATAATTTAGATGGGAAAGCATATTTCACCCTCCATTGAACATAAGAAAGTGATTTCCTTATTGAGCCTATGCAATATTGCTGTCACCATTAAAGTGTACTGTAAAATGAGAAAATGAACACCTTTTAGTGACTGTGAATAAAGAAGTTTAAATGACAGGAAAACTATCACACAGTTTCATCAAATGTCTGGCACTTTGTTGTTTAAAAGAACCCTATCAAAGATATTGATGATTTTTAGTGCTAACCCAAGAGAGCTCTTTCTTATAGATCCCTTATACATATCAAAGGTTTCAAAGTATTTTAAATATCTGTAAAATTCAATGACAGGGCTTTAAATTTGTGTTTGATTTTTGATTTTGTTTTGAGATAACATCTCTCTATGCAGGTCAGGTTGGCCTTGAACCCACTGTGGAGCCCAGGCTGGGCTCGAACTCACAGCAGTTCTCCTGCCTCAGCCTCCCAAGTGCTTGGATTACAGGCATGCGTCACCATGCCCACCTGAGTTCTTTGAACTTATTCTAACAATAATATTTGCTGTTTTGAGGCTTAAACCAGTCAAAGTATATTTCTCAAAATTTGGAGTAAAAATACTAACCAAATATATAAAGAAATAATACTTCAGTCATTTATTTATCTTAAAACATATAATAAATAAAAATGTTTCTCTTAAAATCCACTTTGATATTTGAAATAAAACGCATTGATTTTACTGAGTTAATGATGAATAGTATAACAAGAGAACTAGCACTTGAGGAGAGATGATGTGGAATACTTCATACCTCATCAGTTAGCAAAGTGAACCCCTAAAATCAAGGGTAGTCATTTGCTTAAAAGAATGTTCCTGAGAAGTTTTTTTGTAATTTTAATTTGTCATTAATACATGTGGGCAGCACATAACAAGTATGTCTATCGTGGAGAATCCAGGATCACCGCTTAAATAATCATTATAAAACCAAAAAGTAAAAAAGAAGATATTACCAAAATAATATTGTTTTATTATTTCTATAAAAATTCAGTCACATTTCTGTACATTTTTGAAACTCCAACTTTAGAGAGAATAGCAAGCACTTGCAATTACATGGTGCAATTATGATTTTTTTTTCCTATAGATTGTTGAATGTTCAGTGCTATGTTGTGAAGTCAGTGTACTCCAGAATATCAGCACTTACACTGTTGTGTAAAATGAACAACTACTGAGATTTAATGGGCTTCCTTTGGTGTTTAAAATTCCTCAAAATGACTTTGTTATGGTTAGTTTCATAAGCACTAATGCATGTTGATGCTCATAAAAAAGCATAACAACAAGAAACTTGAGAGTAGCAAATCTTAAAACTGCATTAACGCTTAAAGGAAATAAAATGTACTACCATCAAATCTAGATATTAAAAATGCATATGATATATTATGCTTTTAAACATAATTTTTTAAAAAACAATGGATGCATGACAAATAAATATTTTTCCTGATTAAGTTAATGAAAATCTTCCACCAGGTTTTTTCCTGAACATTAATACTTGGAACTCAATTTGTCAAAAATTCGGTGTGATAGATGTGACCTTCAAATTTTGTAAGTGAAGACTAGTTTGCTAAACTTTTCTATACATTAATTTATGCATGTTTTTGACCAATGAAAATATTTAGGCTACCTTTCCATTATGAGTAGATTAGAGATCACCCAATAAAATGTCATTTAATTTTCTTTAGCAATAGTGCACAGCTTTGAAAAGCCGATTCAATTGTTAAAAATTTTATATTACAATAAGCCAAAGAGAAAAATACTCTTTGACATAAGATGTATTATAATTTTATTTTTAGGGTTTATTAAACAGTAGAAATTTCAAAAGAAAAGAAATGTGCATATGATAAGCTAAGCACACTTCTACGAATTACATAACATATCCTTACATTCTTCCTTTTTAATTCATGAATATTACTAAATCTAAGGCCTGAAGTAAGTGAGGTGTTTTGATGACTAAGACGTGTAATTAAAATTTCATATGATTTTAGTACTGTTTTTAAATTACTGCAAAATGTTATTTGGTAATGGAAACAGGCACGCAGGCAATTTTACATATTTCTCACATTGGAGACTGATGTAAAATTATGATACAAAGGATGCAGAGTCAGAATTTATCTTCAAATTTAATATTTTGCACAAAAACTTGAGAATTTATATTTGAGACTGAATTTTCTGATCTTATTGGCAGATCCATTTCAAATACACTTGTGTATTAAAAGAATAAAAACAATTGATAACAATAAAATGATATTTTAGGACTACACTAAAGAATTCAATGAGTTTAAATTAAAACTATGCCTGCATTTTATTTATTTACCTTGTATCCAGATTAGTAATAATTTATAGAATCTATTCTCTCTTCCTCTTTCAGAAAGAATCCCCCTTATTATAAGCAGCAGGATAAAAATATTAGAAAGCATGATTCAGTAGAGGAAAACAGAATATTATAAGGCACACAACAAATTCCAATAGATTTCTGCTAGTTAAATTGGATATTAGATATGATTTCATAAGACAAAGAAATGAAATCATTTTGTATTTGAGAAAAAACTTTATGAAGTACATATGAGTAAAATCTTCTAGATGTTCTCACTTAAAGAAGTGATGCTTGGAAATCAGAGCAGGTCATGAAAATAAGGCCTTTTACAAAATTTCCATCACGCTCTTCAAAACCAGCTCATATGACAAATATCAGCACAAAATGCTCACATTACACAAAAAGCAATCAGTTAGGATGGATTATTTCTCAAGTGTATTATTCTTGAAGCAGTAATTTCTTACATTATATCAAATCACATCAGAAAGGCAGTTGAACACACAAAAGTGACAGAAAGAACAAAAGCAGAACTGTAGAAAAATATTAAATATGGAGAGCTTTCTCATAGGATCCCTGTATCTTAAATCCCTTTGAATAACATTTACTTATTCTCAGCAGAAAGTTTACAAAATTTAGTGTGCTATTCAGAATGTTATATAATGTAATTAAATTGCCATAACTTTGGAGCCTCTTTCAAAATATTTATTTTATAAAAAGCAATATAATATTTTGTACACACGTAGTCCTTTTTGCCAGAGAAAATTTGAGTGATCATAATACTGTTTCATTGTTTACACAAGTATCCTAAATTTATCAATTCTCTTATTCACTACATTGCTAGCACGTCACATACCCAAAGTATCATGAATACATCCTTAACCATGTTCTTCACTGCGGTGTCCCAGTTTCTACTTCAGGGAAGTTAAGTATTCAGAGCTATCGTGTGAACTACCTCATTCTCAATGAAAAGTGTTTTTAGTAGGAATCCAAATTTTGTTTATAATTCCAGCTGATCCTTTGAAGAACTCTTCATTATAGCTTTTTTTTTTTTTAAGGAAAACCATTTTTTTTTCCCCTAAAATAGGTATATTTCAGTTCGTCTAAATATACTAGAAACCATTTCTACACCATAAAAATTTCTTCCTGTCCTTCTTTGGAGATCTTGAAATGCTGTGGAGTTTTGTGTAGGGAGATGGTACGCCGCGGCCTTTTATCCTGGAATCAGCCTTATCTGACTCAACAGATTCCCATCCAAAGGCTGCGTGCTGAACGTGGCCTAGTGGCACCCTTTTATACAAGTTTTGTATCTTTATCTCCCTTATAGGGGCATCCCCTGACACTTCACAGTCTAGTTGGGTTTACAGTAACCGTCTAGTTTGTTTGGGGATGATTATTGTTGCAAAGTTACGTCACAATTATACTTGTGTACACAGAGATTGAAATCTTTACATCGTAAAATGTGCCCGCCCTGACTTGTAGGGACGAGCCCTACCATATTATGTGTATTTTTCTTTAAAACCCGAGCAAATTCTGTCATGCCTGTGAAATGATTTTATTGGTCCATTCTCTTATTCTTTAAAGTTATTAGATAGATAATCAATACCTGGAAGAGTTAGTTACTACAGAGTAAACTTTTATATGGCATGAAACATTTTTGACTTCTACCGTTATATTTCCACCTCACTCCCTGTATGTACTTTTCCTACTGCTTTCCATCCCTCAAGATCGCCTTCCAGTCACAGTTGGAATCTTCTCTAACCCATACTCTTAAGGATTCAGATTTCTATCATATGCACTAAAAGCAATATCCCAATCTCTAGTACAGTATCTGTGCCTGTGTGTTAATTAATTACACATTTGCTTTTGACATGTTAGCTACCTAAAAAGTTATATTGAATGTATATATTTTTGTTCAACAGAATATGTTCTAGTAATAAAGAGACATTGAAAACAAACATCGTATTAAAGTATAAAATACTTTGATCATTGTCTTTTTAATACTTAAGATCACTGATTTTGCTTATTTATATTTAATTTTTTTTCTAAAATTCATGAAGAGTATTCAGCCATTCTCAGTGTGTACAAAATTACTTAACTGTAAGTTAAAATGAAAGCAATGTAAAAAAACATAATATTACTGGAAAATGTGACATAATAGGTTACATATAGCAATTAATTTAAATCCACAGAGTAAGTAAAGATGAAGATTTTTTTAAAAAGATATGAGAAGAGAAGAAAATCAGAATCATCTATTTTACTTAATACCTTGATTGCCAACATTTAATTTCAACTTGCTAACAGTTTGGGTGTGTTGTCTACAACTTTATCAGTTTAATTTGGTAAGGAAGTCAAATCTTTTATATACATACATAATTCCATCACATTTACTTTTCCTGGGTATATGTTTTCTATGTATTTTTCCTTTTGTTCTGGCTTTATAGTAGTACTAACCTGAATGAAAACTACTTCATTCAGTCTCTGCAAAAAATTACAAGTTGAGAAAATCTATGTAGTGCTCCTTTCCTTACACCTTTTATGAAGTGAAAAAAAAGTCTAGATATGTGCAAAAACGTGTCTTAGGTTAAATATTATTAAAGTTTAAAAGAGTTTAAGGTGTCAGAAATACCTGAAACTTTTTTGCCTCTAATTAAGTGCTCCAATGCCAAACTCAAGGTCCTAAAGGAATATAAACATTGGAAAGAAAAAAATAAAATGAAATTATTATAAACCAGCTGTGCCCTCAGAGCCCAAACAGATCTCCATTGAGCTAGGTAGATATTTAAAGCCTGTAGTTTTCCTAACTTAATTGACTAAGGCCCATAGCAAAGTACTGAAACCACTTTCTCCCTGATAACCTAATCCCTCACTTGACTTGTAGATTTTGCTTCATTCTGGCTACTTGAAAAGAAGTATTAAGAGAAATGATGTTAGGAAATCTAGTACTGGCTAGGTTGGCAGTGGATAAAAAGGCATACCTGGGAATCAGATCTGTAAATTCTCCTTTGAATATTAAGATTCAGCACTCACATCTCAAAATTAATTTATGAAGAAGGAATGAATAACAAGAATCTTAAAAGCTTCATCTCCTACATGTCACATATTTCACTTATTTTATTCTTTGTCTTGACAACAATTTGAGTTTAATGTTTGAATCTATAAGTGAAGGAGTCTTTTGTGAGACTGGAAATTAATTGTGCAATAGGGAAGTCCTGCCCATATCTTGCATTTGGATAATGCAGTGGGTTTAAGAATTCTTAGGCAATAACTTGAGATATTGCTCTTAGAAGCATCTCTCCTGGGTCCTAATGTGGCTTTTAATAAATTAGCTTCAAGGATTAACTCTGTAATACTCTAATTTGCCCTTCGTCTCAAATTATAGCTAACAACTTTATTCAGTATTTATTCACTGCAGAATTTTGTAAGATGGATATACTGCCAGAAATTGAAAAATCACTGACTATTTGAACAATGGCTAGCTTTTGTAGAATACTGAAGAAAAAGCCATTTGGAATACAATCCTGTGTCAATAACTAGGGAGGCATCCTGAGAAGTGAGTTGTTTGTGAACATCAGGGAGAGTGCTTACATAAATAAGGTCTATATAGGTCAATCTCGCCACATGATCTGTTAATACAATCAAGAGATGCAGTAGGCATGAGGTTATGAAGCTGCTACCATCATATTATGGCATGCTATTTTATAGTATGCTTCTTTTATAATTAGAACGATGATAAAATATAGCAACTTCAAAAGCCATTGACATAGTCACTATAATTATCAAATTGTCAGTACGACATGTAATTATACATGCTATACTTTCATATGAATTACAGTGGTGTAGATTTCTCTCTACCAGCACTGCTACAAATATGGAAATGCACTGTGCTGTGATGATACAGCTATGAAAATATCATGAGGACACAGGAATTTTTGGTTTACATTTATTCTTATAGGAATTCAGTTGCACATACGATCTGTCTTTTATTGAACTAATAGTATGAAGTTCCTGATGATACTCATTTCAATAATCTAATCTGCAAATCTCCCTCTCTTTCACTCTCTCTCCCTGCCTCCCTCTCTCTATCTCCCTGGCCTTCTCCCCCTCCTTCTTTCCCTCCCTCCAGTTTGAATGACAGCTATGCATTTTCTCACTAGTTAGGCTTTGAAGTATCTTCAAATCGAAATTAGAAGACTTCTTCAATAATGGAAGTTAGGATTACTCTATCTCCAATATTTTGACACTTTGGGATAGCTTGTAATACAAAATTTGAACTTACATTCTCTCAAAGTATCCATACAGATACTAAATAGGTTCATATTTTAATATTAATTTGAACTTTAACAAGCAATATAATTTGCTTATGAAAGTTTGAAAATCTAATAATTACATAAGTGAGGTTTTCGAAAATAGCCTTTTGACTACTAAAGTAATTTGAAATAACCATGACTCTTCAATACATTTTTGGTTCACCTCCCTGGAAAAATGGCAGCCCTGGTTTCATAACTTTTGATTTTAAGAATCTTGATATAAGTAAAGTGAGTTGATTATCTCTAGCTGATACTCCATATTTTTTGGTGTGTAGAGAAATTATTTTTATATATTATGTTTAAATTACTGGATTAAAATCTTTTAGTTAAATATTTTATAGTGCCATTTTAAAAAAATAACTCAGTATTTATCCATAGTTTATTGAACTCAAATTATACTGTAATAAGCTAATATATACCATTTATACACACACACACACACACACACACACATATATGTATGTATATGTTTATCAGAATGGATAGACCCTAAAAATAGAAATTAAAAAATGACTTGAATAGTAGTAATAATGCTATACATAGAAATTTGAGAACACAAGCATACTACTGTCTGAAAGAAAATTAGTTTACCATCATATACATAAAAAGAGGGAAAACTGAAAATTATATCATGAATTTTCTTCTCAATATTTTTAGTAGAGCAGTTAATTAAACCAAACAGAGATAGGAAGAAAAGGGCAAAATAGCAATGCAGTTTTCTACATTTCAACTAATGAGACAAACAAAATGAAAATTTGTTTGCTTGAATACATTTAAAAATTGATTAACTTCTTGTAAATTTTTTGAAGAAAAAGATGAGTTAGTAATGATCTTTTTGCTTTCCTCCTACCTCTCTTCAATACTTTACTGGAGTATTTATAGAACCAGTGCACTAAGGTGAGAAATCAAAATAAATTGTAAGGACTATAAATAAATAAGTTTAGAATCCTTACAGGTTTATGCAAAATTGCTTAAAAATACAGTCATGTTTAAAAGTGTGATGAGGTCTCTCTCTGGAGAACTTTGTGAACAACCCATTGCTTCTGTTCATGGGGAGATATTTTTGTTTTCAGAAATAAAGGTAATCCATAAATTACCTTTGTAAAATTGGTAATAAACTGGCAAGCATAAATATTGAAATCTAGTGGGAAAATGCTTGGTGCTTCCATTTTTTCTTATTAAGTACGTAGATGGATAGATAGATGATAGATTAGATAGATAGATAGATAGATAGACAGATAGATAGAGCTGAAAATATATAGGCACATTTCAGGAAAAGAAAAATAGTATAATGTTTTTTCAACAGATGGTGTTGTCCTTGTATAGGGAACCCTACAGAATGTCATATATTGCAGAGAAGCTGCTACACAGCTGTACCCTTGAGGAACTGAAAATACATGTGCAGCAATCTCAATGATCAAGGCTACCTAAGCAGCGGTTCACCATATTACTAAATGACTAGAAGCTAATGACCACCACTTTAGGCATCTCTTGTAACTGCAAGAACACAACGCTCACTTGTATTAATCTCATTATGTCCCAATAAATTTAGTTTTAATAAAATAATTATACAAGATTTCTATATGTATATTCTCTATACATTTATATTTTATGAAGTACATATATATGATATGTATGTCACATAAATTAGAATTCAGCGAACTTCTGTAAAATACCCACACTAGTAAACATTTTATCTTTTGAAGGTCATTCTATTTTATTTCGTTTTATTTGTAGATGTGTGCTGTAGATATAGATTACATTAATCATGGGGAGTTGGTGCATGTAAATAACCCATCTTGCTTCTTTCTTTATTCACTTCTTCCCCTCCCTCACCCACCTTGTATCCCTTGGTCCCCTTCCTTTTTACAAGAGACCTCCCTGTTTCCTGGTATCTTTTATTTTGCTATACAATTCATTTATATTTTGGATTTCTCACAAAAGAGAAATCATGCGATATGTGAGCTTCTGTTTGTGATTTATTTTAGTTAATATTATGTTCTCAAGTTGCATCTGCTTTTTGTTTGTACGTTTGTTTGTTTGTTTTTTGTCCTGGGGATTAAACTCAGGAATTCACACTTGCCAGGCTGGCATTGTGCCACTGAGCTATATTACCAGCCTGATGCATCTGTTTCTTAAAAATTACTCATTTATCCTTCTTCATAGCACATTAGAACTCAGTTTTTAGAAATCTCACACATAGATCACTTTCAAGGTTTAGTTATTATGAATTGTGAAGCCATAAACATGGCCAAGCATGGATCACTGCAATATGATGTTAACTCTTTCAGTAAGATACCTAGAAGTTGAATAGTTCAATGGAATTAAATTTCTAATGCTGATGTTTTGAGATATCTTGATACAGGCTTCCATAGTGGTTGTACTAATTTACATTCCTAACAGCAATGTGGAAGGGTTTCTTTTTTTCTGCTGCCTCTCCAATATTTGTTATTATTTGATTTTTAAATTATAGCCGTTCTTTGGAAATAAGATGGGAATCTCAGTGGTTTTTAAATTGCACTTCTTCAATGACCAAACAAGTTGAACTTTTTAAAAAATATTTTGATGGCTAGTATTCTTTCTGAGAATAGTGTCTTAATTTCATTTGCCAATTTTATGACTGGGTGTTTTATTATGAGGTGTCTTATGTTTCTGAGTTCTTTTATACATACTAGATATAGTCCTTTGTCCATGAAACAGCTGGAAATTTTTACCCCACATAGCCTCTCTCTCTCTCTCTCTCTCTCTCACACACTCTCTCTCTCTTTCCTGCTTTCATACAAACAGTAATTTTTCCATAGCTCATAAACCACATGAAATCATGACCAATGCCATATTTGACTAGTCATAATTTATCAACTCTTAATTTAAAATGAGATAAAATGTGTCATGTAACAAATGAGTCTTTTAGGAAAATATTCAGCTACATATATTACCAAAAATCTTCCAGTATTAACCTTAGCAAGAACACCTCTTATTGTAGTATAATAGAATGATACTCTGTGTTGATGAGTATGGAACTATATTCCTATGCACTGCAATCACTTACATCTTGGAAACAAATGTTAAGATGACATAGGAAAATATCTCTACTCTGTGAGCATCTGATTGAAAAGCTGAGCGTCTGGAGTATCTTGAGAGTAAAATGTAAGTAAATTAATTCCTTTTATCAAGCCATGCTAAAGTAGCAAAAAACAAAATGAACTGTCCATTCTAAGCAACCAAATAAACTAAATATACCAAATGAATTTCAGCCTCATTCAATAGGAAGCATAAGGCAAATAGAAATAACAGGCAGAGCTATGCTATTGTGTCAGGTGAATGCCTAGAGAGCACACAGGGCGGGAACAGAGGGAGCAGGCACTCAGCAGAGCTGGCCTATCACCCTGAGTCCGTCAAGCAGAGTTAGGAAGGCTCAAGTGTGTAGAAGTTGTGAAAAATAAATCTACAGGAAATTCAAGTTAAAATAAAAACATCAAGTAAATACACAGAATGGAAAAACTGTACCGTGCTACCCTTTCTCAAGCGACATATGAAATAACATACTACAACAATACAACATATATTTGAGAGCAGAAAATGTTGCCAGAGAAAAAAATAACCACTTCGTATAATTAAAAATTAAATTTCCCTGGAAAATACAACAAAACTAAGGAAATAGATGTGTAAAAAAAAAAACAACCACTTCATATAATTAAAAATTAAATTTCCCTGGAAAATACAACAAAACTAAGGAAATAAATGTGTATACATTTAACCTGAAGGCTTATTCAATAGAAATAATAGAACTGAAAATATAGGTAAGTTCACAAAAATATCTCAAGATCTTAATGATATTCTTATGATAACTGATAGAATAAGGCAGATAAATGTAGGAAAAATCAATAAAATATAAAAATGAATAATATTAACTTTTTACCTAATTACGATTATGAAATCGTGCATACAAATGTTCTTTTCTAGGAAAATTTAGCAAAGAAGATCACATTGTTCCCATAAAATAAGTCAGAGTGACTGAAAATACTAAAGTAATACAAGGCACGTCCACTGTTGACAGAAATAAATTACAAATCAATAACGAAAAGCCATCACCAAAAGACCAAACTATTTAAAATTTGAACAACATATTTCTGAATCACCTGAGTCTAAGAAGGAAATCACAAGGGAAATTATAAAGCACTTGAAACATAATGAAAATAAAATATGATATATTTAAAGTTGTGTGATGCAGAAGAAACTGCTACAGACTTACATGACAACAAACATGATTTCAGATGTATAACCTGATTAAAGCTTCCATTAAAAAAGTAACCCTACATTAACAGAAGAAAGTAAGTTATTTTAAAATGCAAAAATCCATCAAATAGAAAACAGATTCACAGTAGAATTAAGATGAGATGCGATCTAAAAGAACAGTGAATGTTTAAATACCAAAATTTAGTACAATAAAAATATATCATTGCCATTAATCCTGCTTAAATACCCTCCTTCCTTTGAAACCAAGTATCGCATTATTCTTAGCACTTTCTGTGGTGGCTCAGGAAGTCTTCTTATAGCATGGTTGCCTTGATGTCCTGAACTGATTCACAATGTTTACCTTTAATGGCCTTTGTTTCTTTGGTTTTTATTTTTTTACCTTGAAGAAAAGCCAGACGTCACAAGCTTCCAGGTCTCTGAAGAGGTGGCATAGGACATGATGTCATATTTTCATGTGACTGAAGTTGCAGGAAACGATTGGTCGACATTGGGTGATCAAAAGCAAGGTGAATATTAATTTTTAATTAAAGTGTATTAGAACGTGTTTGCAGTCCATAATGATTATAGCACATCATTGGAGAGTTGGTATGGGTGCATTACACATCTTAATTATTTTATAGGAAAAGATGCATTGGTATTAATCTCCCTCAGAATGGTCCCCTTGCTTAGAACATACATATTCCATCATTTTGGGCAATGTGCTTTTTACTGCAAATATTTTTAAAAATTTAAACATTTACCTTATGGTTCAATCATATTTTATAAAGTCTAAAACTCATTTTAAAAGATCAATCGGTTTGATAAATTTCTTATCAGAGTGAGCAGGAAAAGAAAAGTACAGAATAATAGAAAATATGATTAAAAATGATAGAGGGAGATATGCTAGAAATCTTAACACAATTAAGTGTATCACAGAAAGACTGTAAAGAACGTTATGGTAATATTTTCACAACTTGAAGTAGATAAATTATTCACAGACATACAGCACAAGTTTGTTCAAGGACAGATAGATAACGTGAATGGTTAAGAATCTATGAGACAAATAGAATTTACATTGAAAATTTTGTATAAAGTATATTCCAAACCCAGATAGTTGCAAAGGAGTAATTTCATGAAATATTTAAAATGAAGCAATGCCAACTCAAAAACAGATAAATCAGAAGAGAAATAAACACTTTGTCACACTTCTATGAGACCAGAAGAACTGTGATGCTAAAATCAGACCAAGACCACGTATGTATGTGTTATATATATATGCACAAATAAATGATGTCCATAAACTTATGAAAAATAATGAACAAACTTCAAAATTTTAGTAAGCCAAAACTTAAAATATGTGCTTATCTATTATGACCAAATAAATGTTATACTGTAACACAAGCTTGATATAATACTGTAACATAAATTAGTCTAAATTAGTAAACAAGAAAACTAAATATTTGTCTGTATAGAAGTAGAAAATGTTTAAGTAAAATTGAACATCTAACAATAAAAAATAATGACAAAGATAAATTACCATCCTGACAAATGTATTTATGAGAAATTTATATCTGATATTAAAATTAATGAAAGAACAGTAATTATTATAATCACAAGATGACCAAGACAAAGGTGTTGACTTCTATATTTCATATTAAACATTTCACCAAAGGCTACCAAAGTGCAATAAGATGAGAATGCATGTAAATAGGGAAATAACTATTAACAGAATCTTTTTGTCAGAAAACATTTAATTGCCTTCATAGATAACTGTAAGACTTGTACAAAAAGTATATTAAACCTCAGTCAAATTTAACAAATTACAATATATTGGAATATTAATGACTTTTTAGCATTTACATTTGAATAAATAAAATATTTAAGAAGTTTTGATTAAAATCACTTTGGCAAATTTCTTATTTTAAGTCAAAAGACATATCCAAGCCTTTTGAGGAACTTTCTCTTTTTTTTTTTTTTTTTTTTTTTTATTGGCAAATTTCTTATTTTAAGTCAAAAGACATATCCAAGCCTTTTGAGGAACTTTCTCTTTTTTTTTTTTTTTTTTTGTACCAGGGATCAAACTCAGGACCTTGCGCTTGCAAGGCAGGTGGCAGAACCACTGAGCTAGTCCCTGGCCCTACATCTAAGTCTTTTGAAAGAATGAAATTTTACTTAATTTTGGTGAAAAATCTCTTTCTTCTACAGTGAGTAAGAGTATTAAATATACAAAGTAGCAATTTTAATTAATGAAGTAATAGAAATTGCCTAAAGAAAGTTATTTGCAATTAAATATATGGTGTCCATGGATATAATATCTCTTAGGCCAAAGATATCCATGACCTAATCTTTATAAATGCCAATGTACTGGCATCATTACAAAAAAGCAGTTAAGTTTGCAGATACATGTAAGGCTGTTAATTGACTGACTTTAAGAAAGACATATTAGGCAGGATTATCCTCATGGGTCCAAAATCCTCACTACAGCACTGGAGTCACTGAAAGAGAGGCAGAAAACAAAAGAAGTTGTAACTAGGCCCAAAGAGATGGAACTGGTGGGCACTGAGGATACAGGAAAGAGGTTATGAGACAAGAAATTCTGCCAACACCTAAAAGCCAGGGGAGAAAGGAAACAGATTGTTCCCTAGTAAATTAGACAAGAATGCAGTCTTGAGCACTATGATGTGCTTTTTGGCCCAGAGAAACCTATATTAGACTTCTGGACTATAAAATGGTGAGATTATAAATTGCGCTGTTTTGGCCACTAAATTACTGGCAATTTGTTTATGCATCAATATAAAACTAAGACCAAGTGTTGTCAGTTTTTCTTTATAGCAAAAAAAAAGGAGGCGAGGGTTAATTGCTAGGTAACCCTTCACATAAACATGGGACTTTCTATGAAACAACACATAATAAATTAAGAAAAATTTGGCTTGAAAAAGTTAGGTAATGATGTCTTCTGTCAATAATCTGCTTTAACACCTTAACTGCTATGCAGTTTCTGTTCTTTTGTCATTACATGCCTTTTGCAATGTGAGATGTTCTGTTGAAAGAAGTGTTTTTAAAAAAAAAAACATATTTTACTTTATTTGATTGATACTTTTGTAATAATTTTGCTTCCTTTAATAGGGTTACATAACATAGATATTTTGGTGATAGTGAAGTAAAAGACTATATTAGTGCCCAAACAAACCTACTATTCTCTTGCAACTTTAAGCAAAATATGTCTCTTTTATTTGACATCACCATAAAATTACAATTTTTATTATAAGTAGACTCTAAAGTAATATTACTGAAGAGATTCATAGAACTCTCAATTCAGTTGATTTAAATTAACTCATTTACCTAAAACAGTTTACTAATTGTAACTTTTTTAGATTTCCTTAAATAGTGACAAATCTTACATTTATTTTCCTAGTTGTCTTTCCAAGTAGTAACTAAGGTTTAAAAAATCAAAATTACTGGGCCTGGGATATAGCTCAGTGGTTCCACCACTTGTCTTGCAAGAACAGGGACAGGAGTTCGATCCCTGGTACAACAACAACAACAACAAAAAATCAAAATTACAAAAATGTCATTTTTAAGCTAACTTCGTTTTATGTGAAGTTGAATTAATTCAGATAATTGGGATCTGTCACATGCACTTAAGGATTAAAGCAGTGAATAATGTCACAAAAGAGTTAACAAAGTTAATTCTGTATACATATTCGCACAGAGAAATTTAATTATATATTCTACTTTCTGTCAATGTTTTGCTAATGCCTTCATCAATTTTCATAATAAATTAATTCTACATTAACTTTTCCTTCAATCCCTGGCACCAAAAAACAAACCAAAAACATACATTAACTTTTCTTTAAGTATTTCTATAAGAGAAATTTTCAACTGTTTGGTATACAGTATTACAATCACAAGGTATAGTCTTGGTATTATTGTGTTCAATCCAAATGCATTTACAGTACTGACAGAACTCTGAAAAAATGAGGCGACAAACAGCACATATGTAATATATTCAATTAGTATTTTAATTATGCTTTGTGAAATCTTCTGATACTTCTTTATTTCCTTAGTATAAATGAGATAAATTTCATCAGTTATTCACTCCCATGGATAACCATTTATATGATAAACTTTGATCTACTGCAGTATAAAAGCTCAGTTGTCTCATGCTGTTCATGGAAGTCAGTAATAGGACACAGACTGTGATTCTATTAAAGCAATTTAATACCAGAATATTAGAATGTCTACTAAAATAACACAAATGAGCATCAAAATTATATAGATTGATAAGTGTGGAGCGTTATAATATTATAGTTTGCCTTTAATTTACTATTTACTTATGAATAACGTTATTAGTGTAAATATTCTTCCCCTCTAACAGAAGGCAATTTTTGGCCCAAAGTACAGAGTTGCATTTATCATATTAAAATGAATTTTTTTTCCATTCTACACATGCCTTGATAATTTCTGCATCACTTTCAAACTGCACATATTTTGTTAACCATGCATTTTTGACATCTTGACAAAGTTCAAGATATTATATCTTGGGAATTTTTATTACATTATTTCAAAGTATGTCAAGATTCAGAATAACAATTTTTTTTTTTTTGTACCGGGGATTGAACTGGGGTCCTTGCACTTGCAAGGAAGGCCACCAAACCGCTGAGCTAAATCCCTGGCCCTAATTTGTTTTTACTGTTTAAAATTTATACATACCAAAATTAATCAGACAAATTGCATATTACATGGTTGTAGAAATATTCTCTCTGAATATAAGGCATTTATAATATAACTAATTAGAAAGCTCTTTTCTTACCATTTATCTATCTACCATTTGTCTGTGATGTCTTCCTTAGATGAAATTGAAAAATAATTTTTCGTACTTCATAATATAGATGTATGAAGCCAGTAAATTACCTTCTGATGGCAGATGCAGTGGGGAAGTTGATACTTCTAGATGTTTTCAAATAGTTTTCATTATAGGCAACTTACTATTTGAAATTCTTGACACTGAAAACATAACTGAGCTGGATTTTCTCCTTTCTAATTCACATATTTTATGGTTTATTACTTTATTCATTTATAAATTTTTAATTCAGTTTCAAATCGTTCATTATATGCAAAGAGCAGTATGATATTTAAAGATGAATGCAACTATTTCCTTTTATCAAGATTTTCACTGTGTAATAATAAAGATAAGACATAGATTGGATAGGTTTTGTCACAACAAACTAAAAGACCATTGGATGCTAATATGTTACAAGAAAGAGTTCAGAGCCAATAGTGAATACTCTAAAACCATCAACTCTTTTGGTTATAAAACTACAAAAACAACACATATTTCCCCCACAATAAGAACCTCAATGGAGTATTATCAGTAGTGAAAAATAGAGGTCAAAATTGCCAGCACCAATCACCTTGCCTAACCTGACATTACAGAAGAGCCACCAAACAAGAGTGAGATATAACCTTTCATGTTGTCATAACCATGGTAACAACAGAGCTGGATAGGTTTTATTTTCCAGGAAATATAGAATCTCCCTCACTTTAACTGTAAAGAAATAATTATTAACATTTAATAATTTTAACTAAGAATTTATTATTGAGTCTATATTAAAGATTAAATTTTAAACTTTTGTAACCAGTAGATCAAAGCTATCATTTCATTCTGATGTATAGAAACATTTCTGCGATCCTTAGTTTATGAGATTTTATTGATTAGAGTTCTCTGGACACACACATATGGCGTGGTCAGAAACGGAGCAACTGTTTAAACGAAAAGTTGTTACATAAAAGACACACTGCTATTAATTTTCCTCAACACACTTCTCTCCTCATTTCCAATACACTTACCCCATCATTCTTGCCACTTTCTGAAGATGTGCTAAATATCTTTTATGAATGTCATTCGAGTACTGTCGTGGCTTTCTTGATTCCTGAATCAATTCAGAAAAGTTTACCTTTATGGTCAGTTTGAGTTTGGACAAGAGCCAGAAGTAGCACAATGAGAGATCCTTTGAACATCGTGGATGAACGAAGACATGCTTGGGTTTTACAACTCCGCCTTTCCATCGGGTGGTACCTGGTGGCAGCATTCGCTGTATTTGATCAGGTAGAGAAACTCACAGGAAACTCCCGGTACTGCTTCAGAAAATAGAGACAAACATCAGTATAAGCGTGTTCTAAATTATGCGAGTATCTGGAGGGTGATGAATGTCATTGTGGTTTTTACTCCAGTAACTCTTTTATTTAGCTGCACTATGATTTGATTAGCTAAATATATAACTTAAGCGCACTACAAAGGAGTTTCGTAAACAGTCTTTCAGACATGGGAATGGGGTAGTCCAATGGTCATTTGCATGCTGGAAAGTCAGAAGATGTATTAGAGGATCAAAGAAGCTGAGAGCTACACAACAAAGGGGGTCCAGGCTGCAGGGATAGTTTTAAACTGAGAATGAAGGCTTAGAGCCCCTCCTTAGAGAGTCACTGGTGTGATTCAGAACAAAACAGGGAGGAAACTGGAGTCTCCTGTCCAGAGACAATGGCAGTAGAAAAAACAAAGCACGCATTCAGAATGGAGCTTTTAAAACACAAGCCAATCTCTTCCTTCTCTCCTTTCATTCTGCCTGGGCTATAAACCTATTGCATAGGGCCACCCACAATGAGGGTGTGTCTTCCGCATCATTTTGCTGGCCTACAAGTCAACAGTATTCGGAAACTTCTGCAGATACCCAGGAGTGCGCCTTCTAAATGTGCTAGGTATCTCTTAATTCAGTGAAGTAAACAATCAACATTAACCACCATCGAAATGTAAATAGATGTAAGAACATTTGCAATGATCAAATCATTATGCATTTGTATTTACATGCGTATTACGCTTATGCATATTATGTATTCTGAGAATACCAAGTTAAACATTTGGAGGATTTTTATTATTTGGGAATTTTAAGAGCATTAGAGTAACTTGAAAAAATATATAACTATTTTAAAATGAAGTATAATTCAGTACAAACTACATTGCATTCCATTGATAAAAGGTAATAAAGTTTGGCTCAATAAGTATGATAAAAAGTTGTCACTTTCGGCATGCACAGCATCCTACATAATAGCATCCATGAGGCATTTTAAACCCCGACAGCACTTTTCCTGGGATAAAACTAATATCGATTTCTACAGGTTATTTTTTGAGAAAAGACAGAGAAAGTTATCAGAAGTCAAATTAGATTGCGCTCTTAGTTTCCCTTATGTGGATTTTATAATGTCATTTCATTATGTATAGGAATATATCACAAAATCCCAAGCTGAATTTTCTGTTCTATAGGCTCAGTGATAAATTCTTCTCCTGCTGGGGGCCATTTTCACAGCTTTCTCTCACAATTAAATGAGCACCAGTGAGCACATTCTGCATAGATATAAAGAATCAAAAATATTTTTTCCTAATATCTTTTAGCAAAAATGATTTTATTATTGTTCTTCCATTAACCACTGTTCTTTCTTAACATTTTCAATACATCTGCTTCTAATTGAGGCAAAGCTTATTTCTTAGCGCAATTTAATCTTCTTTAAATATTTAATTAGCATGAAGCATTTCCATTTTCCTATGCAAATGCAGTGTAGTATGAAGCTCTAGATGTTTGTCTAAAAAATATATGTCAAAGTTTCAGCAGAGAAATATAGAGTTTTAAAAAATGGTGTCCTTCTAAAAAAATTTTTGATTGCGAGAGTTCAATTCAGTTATCAGTCTGAAATATATGCATCTTAAGAACTAAAAGATTATATTGTTATTTTCTTAAGGAGTAGCATAAATTGTGTCATTTGCATTCTGCCACGACCAAGTGTCGTTCTGTGTACCTCCTGGGACATCATACACCTTAATATGTGATTATATAATTCATACTATGAAACCATTATTTAACAATTGAGAATTTTTATTTTTTGTACTTTAGGAGAGACAAGAAGAAAAAAAACGTAAGTTGTTTAAGGACAGGGGAATATGTCTGGGGAGTCATAAGGACATTTAAACATTCATATGAGAAAAATAAACAAGGTCTAGAGAGAGTAAGACATTTGGTGTGGTAAATATTTATTTAACATTGTGCTCACTTGCAAACAAAATAGATTCATCCAAAGGAACAAAATAAATGCAAATGCCATGCCTATGGAGAGGGAGAGAGAAAGAGACAGAGACCATCAAAAAAAGAAGTCCAGTTTGGTAAAGAAAGCTGACTTCTTGGGAAGAAATCAGGGATGGCTTAGGAAAGGGTTGAATGTTCTTCTATTATTTGCCTTAGATGTACTGTTTGTGTCATGTTCACTGGGTCAGAATCTAAATGTAGCACCATAGAACCTGGATAACTATTTGATATCATAACATTAGCAGGTTGAAGTAGAAAGTAGACTATAAAAAAGCAAATAAGACCCCCCAAAAGAAATATATTACAATAAATTATAAGCAAGGTGAATGCTAAGCATGAGCCTCCTGTGAGATGGACATGGGTGCTTTATCTCCCACAACAGAGAATATAACTCAGGTACCTCTTGAAAATTCCATTGTTATCTATGTAATCAAAGAAAAATGTTTTAAAAGACAGAGGACTTCATTTCTAACTCGACAAACTCAAAGGTATATCAGTGCATCCTTGCATGCTTTTGTCATTAAGTCATTATATGTATTAATCCCCACCAAAAGTACATCATATTAATTTCCAATTCTAGAAAATAAATTTAGGTTATCTTTATTTTCTTTACAAGGCATATCTTGTGAATAATGATGCAAGACTTGGATTTCATCCTGATTACTCTGTAAAGACCTTTTCTATTCAAAGATATTTTAATATTGAGTAATTAAATGCTTGGATTTTAGACTTGTTTGCATGGATGTTTTCTCTCCTATCCCTGGTATCATTTTAATTTTTTTTCAGTAATTTTCTACATGTCTTACCATGTTTGCTATCTGCTTGTCATATTTTAATAAAGAATTATACTAGCCCTGATTTAAGCTTCTTTGGGAAATTGCAAATTATGAATCATGAAGTGAAGATGAGCCCATCTTCAAGGACATTTTTCCATTAAGCAATATTCCTCACACAGTTGTGTGAAGACAAATCTGTCCATACTTAATTTAAACAGTTTCTTTTTCATAAGATCATTTAAAATTCATCAGTCAATATATTTTTCTGGGTAATCCTGAAGCACATTTTTATTAGAGATTCCACAGGTACTTCACTATGCTCATGAAGTTGAAGAGAAAGTTTCTGCAGACTTTTATTTTTGAAAGAATAGAACCATTATGACCTCCTAAGAGAAAAAGCAAGGTAAGTGTTCATTCCGAGTGTGACTTTTTAGTCACTATTTTCCTTTCTTCACTCTCCTCTAAAAGGTTGGAAAACAGTAGGAAATTTCAGCAGTGCACTGGCACACGGATCAAGTCTTCAAACTTAATGGTGAAATAGTATTGTGTATAAATCTAGGTGCTTTGATGAAGGGTTATTTTCAGAAAACACCGAAGGGTTGACAGTAGTCGCTTTGTAGATTTGGGAAAAGCCGAGTTGATACCAATCATATAAAATTGCTCTTTTAATGGTAAGAAATTTTTAAAGAAGGAAGAAGTTTTTGAAATGCTGTCTTTGAGGCGAGAGCCTCTCCTTGAAAAACTCTATTTAAACTTACAATTGACATATTATGTATAGTAAAAGAGGGAAAAATACGTAATTTGTTCTCCTTGAGTTCATTAGTACAGTTTTTCTCCGTTTTTATCTCTTTATCACAACATTGCTCCTAATGAAAGAATATAGACTGAGGATTAAGTAACAGTATTTGAACACGTTAACATTTATGTGCTTGCTGCCCAAAATTCATCAAACTAGAAAAGGAAAATTTAAATTTGAATTTTGCTAAGGTTTTAATTTTAACAAGATTCATTTTCCTAAAAAAGTAATGTTGAAAATATTGTTATTTTCAGGGAAAATTGATTTGAAATTGAATTCCATATTCCTTAAAAAACAGAATGCATTAAGTCATTGAGAAAAATAACTTTGGCTAACTCAGAAATGGTCCGTCAATTTTTCTAAAAATATGCGTTCTCAATACTCCTATTTATTTTCCATCTGCAGTAAGAACAATGGGTTTGAAAGTCGTAATGTAGAAGAAGCGGTAAAAGTTGGGTAAGAAAAGGAAAGAAGTAGGGATAAAAACATGAAAACAATTTTTAAGTGATTTAAATGCTTTGCATTTTACTTTAGTTGCCATTGTAAAATATCCTTGAAATAAGCCATTTATTCTTTATATTTCTAGTTTTCCTTTATATTTATGCATTTTTTCAAACTTTGTATTTTGAATATTTTACTTAAATCATCCCTTTGTAAATATCTAACTTATTACTGCTGAAATAACTATATTTTTATCTTTTAAAGAGAAAAGTATATTGAATTAGAGAAGGTTCTGTTCACTTTTTAACTAGAAATACTCAGAGGAAATGACAAGTAACAATTCTTTTTCTTTCTCTAAGCATTAATAATATGAATTATATAGTTAGGTGAATTAGGGTTTATGTAAACGGGATTATCTTGACAGATTACTTTTCAATCTTTCATCATCTAATATAAAATTCTAGAAATCTTTATGGATCGCTTTATTCTTTACAATTTCTGTCTTGAAAAACCATAGTGATTTTTTTCAACTTTGTATGTCAACTTGTAATTTCTAGTAAAATTTATCATCCTGCTTGTTGACTATCTGCCTTGAATATCTTAAAGGCTACTCAATCTCTTCTCTCTCTCCCTCCCCTCTCCCTCTTCAAAGGCACTGTATTTAAGCCGAAAATACCTTCAGAAAGAAATCACTTCTACACAGGATGAACTATACAAGACTTGATATATTTAAGATATGTATTGAGATAAAATATTGAACTTTTCCATGTGATTCTATAATACAAAACACAACACTAAAAGGCGTCCAAACAGGTCTTTTATAAATCACAGTGGTAGTGACACAAAATGTACTGACATTTCAAACACAAAACCAAATTCATTTTCTTTTTTTTTGATGACAACTTCTCAAATTCCTAATGTGTATATGTGCGTGACTTTTTCATAAATATTTTTATACAAGATTAAAATGCACTTATAGCAAAATGAGCAAAGAAGCAAAGAGAGGTCAGGCTTGCGATTAAAATATCTAAAAATTTTTAGGCCCTCTCTTTTCCATGCTCTAATAAATCACCAAGCCAGATTCTGCTATCCATGACAAAAAGCAAGCAGTATTCTCTAATATAACAATGTTTTTGTTATTTTCACCTTAAACAAGAATAAACAAGAATGATCTACTCATAAGTATAATATCCATATAATTCTAATATTCTAATATTGATCATACAATTGTAGTTATCCTCTTTTCTCCAGCAATAAATTAACAATTCACTATCATATACCATGACAAACTTCCAAGCTATATAAATAATTTTAAGATTTATTTAGAAATTGTAATTTATAATCAAGTCAAGAGATAATTTTCATACTCCCATGCTTCACGTCCGATTACCTCTGCCTTAAACTTAGGCTAAATTTTGTTGCATTAACCCCAATTCTACTATTGATAGACTACATTAACAACAAACGAATCACAGCTATGCATTGTCAGGATGGAAGGACAGCCAGGGCAGACGTCTTCAAATTTTAATTCCTACCCAATAGTTTAGACACAAATTGAACTTGATTAAGAGTACCTTCTCCTTTTTTATTTACTACGTGCCTGTGTATTCAGTGATTTCAAGAACTCCTAAGTGATCATCATATGTCTATTCAGAGTTCAGTGTAGCAAAAAGAGTTGGAGTTTATTTCTCCTGATACATAAAGCCATTAAAACAATTTAAATCAAAAATACCCTTTAGGGTGATGCTTTTATTGTAAATTCAAAGATCTTGGAAAATTATTAAAAAAAAGTAAAAAATTAGTATGAAAGATTATTATTTTGGGGCTAAAACAATTATAATACAATTCGGTTTCTAATCTCCTTGCCAGCCAATATTAAAAGGATCCTGTACTGTGTCTATAAAATGCATGTTTCAGGATGCAATCAAAATTTCCCTTGATCTGTCTTCTCTTCCCTGATACTGTCATTTACCCTACCCCTTCCCTGTGCTTTGTGTTCCAACCATGATGATCTATCTGCATTTTATTTGTGTGTGTGATACTTAAACATCAATTCCAAGTGAAAAGAATTAAAGGAAGGTAGCCCGGCGTGGTGGCCACATGTCTGTAATCCCAGAACTCTGGAGGCTGAGGCAGGAGGATTGCTGTGAGTTCAAGACCAGCCTGGGCTACATTAAAAAAAAATAAAACAAAAAAAAAATAAATTAAAGGAAGGTACATATGTATGTAATTTTTTGAATGAGTAGAAGAAATATTTGGAGTACTAAGATAAAATGGGTCATGAGATTAAAAAGTGTGTATTTTTTAAAAGTATTTATAATATTTTTACATACAGGGTTCATATTAAGAAGACAAGATTCAGCACATAGAATTTAATACTGTAGATATTGTGAAGGAAATAGGGAAAAACTATGTTAAAGTGATCAAATGTCATTACCTAGATTCATTGAAATGGATAAAAATAGTAGGTTTGATTAATTGTAAAAGTAATATGGTGATGACAAATTATAAAAATTTACTGACAGGGCCAGGGATTTAGCTCAGCGGTTCGGCGGCCTGCCTTGCAAGCGCAAGGACCCAAGTTCAATTGTGAAGGAAATAGGGAAAAACTATGTTAAAGTGATCAAATGTCATTACCTAGATTCATTGAAATGGATAAAAATAGTAGGTTTGATTAATTGTAAAAGTAATATGGTGATGACAAATTATAAAAATTTACTGACAGGGCCAGGGATTTAGCTCAGCGGTTCGGCGGCCTGCCTTGCAAGCGCAAGGACCCAAGTTCAATCCCCGGTACCACAAAAATAATATATTCCAGTAAAGGTGATTGGTGATCTGTATGGAGGAGGAAATGATTCCAAGGGCTCTTGTCTATTTGTATTAAAGGGACTATTTCTTTAAAGAAGTTTTCCCAGGGAAACTTAATTAACCACATATCATGACTGGATATGACCAGGTCATACATCCTAATCTTGGGCTTGATTTATTGTTTTTTAAAATTGACTTATTTTTCTATTGATGTTCTATTTCCCTTACAATATGGCTAATGCCCTCAAAGGAAAAATATTGTAGAATTTTTATGCTAATAATATTATTTTATATGTTTTATATGTGCTATTTAAGACTTATTTTTGTAGTGGAAATAAGTAGAATAAATTTTATATAAATAGTTTCTTTTGTACATTTTATGTATTCTATTTAAAACTTATTTTTGTAGCAGAAATAAGTAGAATGAATTTTGTATAAATTTGTAAGCACCAATGATTGTTTTAAACAAAGTTAAATGATAAAGTTCATTCTTCAAAACTATCCCAGAAAGGTTAGATTTTTCCTATTATTAAAATATAGATTTTCAAAAGAAACTGTCAAAACTACTGTTTATATTGATGGCCCATTGTGTTTATCTCACTATAATATTACTGATAGTGTTCCTTTAAATATAGAAAACCAGAACAATAATAAGAGGAAGTTTTCAAAATCTGGTATGTATTATCCACCACTTTATAATTACTTGATTCATTTCCCTTTTGTGAAATGTTTAAAATGTAAATCTTGCAATTTATATGCGAATAAAATGTTTACTCTGTATTTCTTGTGTGCAATGAAAGTCTGTTCATTTTTAAATCTTTATTAACTGAAATATAAAAAGTATATTCTGATCATAGATAGAATTTTTACTTTTGTAGTTCAATACAAGAAAAAGGACTGAAAATCTGTAAATAAATATAACGGGATTTTTCTCTTATTCTTTCCTTAATTGCACAAAGCTACATATAATGTCAATGGGAAATTATCAGGCCCAGGATTTAGCTCAGCGGTTCCACCGCCTGCCTTGCAAGAGCAAGGAACCGAGTTCAATCCCCGGTACCAAAAAAAAAAAAAAAAAAAAAAAGGAAATTATCTATACTTATCTCACATTCAATAGTAAGCATATCATTCAAATGTTACTGTTATGTGGTTGTTTTCACATCTCAATTTCTAATAAATTAAACATCTTTATACAATTAGTGCATTTATAAAATAACCAGCTTTTCGTATGATAATTCACTATTAATAAATGAACAAATACTTTCTGACTGTTACCCATAAGGACGTTTTTAGTCAATGATCATAGTGATTACACTTTTTCAAATTTGAAGATAAATGAAATTCTTATATTTGCCACAAATAGTTTATACAGTAAAATATATATGCCTGTATTTGAATCACTTTTGTGCACTTCTTATATGAAATTACTATAAATAAAACTTTAAAATTGTAAGGACATTTTCAGTGAAATATACTTTATGTAAAGATAATCTGACCAGATGTGGTGTCACATGCCCGTGTCACAGTACTCTGACGCCTGAGTCAGGAGGGTCACTGGAACTGCAAGGTCAGCCTGGGTTATGTACTAAATTCAAAGTGAGCTGAACTATGGTACATAGTGTAAACAAAACAAAACAGTAAAGATAGTTTATTCTTTCTTTTAAATTTGCTGGCTCTTACACAAACATGTCATTTAAGAAATTATAGTGATCAGTGAAATGAGTACTAATATGCTGAAAATATCTTTTAGATTATTTTTTATTACAAATAGCCGGATTGCTTATTAATATTGGGGTAGGTACAACACTCACTAATTCTAGAAAGAAGATCAAGATAGTGTGACTCTCTTCTATGATGATATAAAAGAAGAAATATGATTTACCCCTGTGCTTGAAAAAAAGCAAAGGAAAATGAGCCAAATGTAAGAAACAAGTGTTTTCAACATGTTTGCAGTACACATGCAAATCTGCAATCTTAGGGAACAGAAAACTAATACTTAAGTATAGCAAAATTATCTTAGTTTATTATCTAAATAGCATTTCCTGGCCTCCGTTCAAGATAGGGGAACAAAAATGAAACCCATGATCTCAAAGTTAAAAAATACCGCATTCTGAGCATAGGAAGGCCAAGGTGATATGAGTTCACAAGGCAATATTGTACAGCAAAGACAGCTTCACGGAAAAAAACTATAGACATAAAAAAAAAGGAATAGAGAACCTTTTGCTTTAGGATAAATCACTTAATGAAGCAGACTTTTGTGATTTTTATTTTCCAGCAGTGAACATATACTCTGAAAATATGCATGTTTTATTTCCTGTAATGATACATTTGCTCCCCAGAATAAAATCAGATGAAAATAAGAAAACAAATTCAAAATTCAAGTCTTTGTAAAATAAATTTCAAAAAATGGATTATGTACCTTATTTTATTTATTTGAAAATCTTGAATTATTAACAATGCTTTAAATATAATTCTTCACAACATATATTTGTCATTTATCTCATGAGCTCATTATGTGATATAATTTACAATACAAAATCAAATGTTAAAAGAATTCTTATATACCTTGAACTAAGGGAATAAGATATGCATCAGTTCAAAACAAACTATAGACATCAACAAGCCCTCTGAAAAGGCAATAAATACTTAATGATTATTTTATGTAGAGAAGAAAAATATTCATTCTTCAGCAAAGAAATACTTTTGTGGTTCTAAGGAACATTTGTGTATCTCACATGGAATTAGGTATAATCATTGCAACCACCATATTGGAATCCACCCCTAATCACTGCACTGAAATTCACTCCTAACCACCATATTGGAATTCATCTCTGCCTTCCATATTGGAATTCACCATTGAGTTTAGAGATGCATAAGTCATAGGATCAAAAAAATTCAGAATTCGAAATCAAAATCAGACTCTCATAGAAGGAACTAATGACATCTGAGATTTAAAAACAATAGCTTTAGGGGCAGGTTAAATAAAATTAATAAGCATGAATAGCTAGATTGAAAACTGTACAGATTAAACATAGAAGGAAAAAGGAGGATTTTCAAAAACAGAGCATCAACTAATAATCTCAAGGATTAATTTTAATGACACAATATACATTGGAGTTTCCAGAGGAAAGGGTAAATACAAAATGTTTAAAAGTTAGTTTTTAAAATATAATGTGG